>NW_020328254.1:0-19591 GCF_001858045.2 Oreochromis niloticus | reverse complement strand
AAGCTGGTAAGAAATAAAGATGCAATCAGATTTATGCAGCCACTCAGAGAGAACTCCAGCTTACTGGCAGAAAACTACCAGAGATCTATTCAGTATGGTTCCAAATAGGAACACCTCAGTTCTTTGTCACTTTCTCTGCTGCTGAGATGAGATGGCCTGAAGTGATTCAAGCAATAAAGAGACACAAGGTGAGGTTGATTTTGAAGCCCTGGACTGGTCAGAAAAGTGTGAAATTCTAAGATCAAATCCAGTAACCACCATGCGAATGTTTGATAAGCGTGTTGAGGCTTTGTTCAGAGATTTGCTTTTTTCTCTGCACAGCCCCTTGGTGAAATCATTGATTACTTTTACAGAGTTGAGTTCCAGCACAGAGGTAGTCCGCATATACACATGTTGCTGTGGATTCGAGAAAAGGTAGAAGTAGATGTGGATGATGACCAAACTGTCTGTGACTTTTTGGACAGATACATCTCAGCTCAACTCCTGATCCAGAAAAACAGCCTGAACTGCACAAAAAAGTCGCTGAACTACAAAAGCACAGCAAAAACCACACAAAAACATGCTTTAGAGTGTGAACTCTGGTTGTAGATTTGGTTCCAAAACACCAGCCACAAGAACAATGATTGTGAGACAGGATGAGGATTCAGACACTGAAGCTGCAAAGCCAAACTCAGACCTTTGTTGAACCTGCTGAAGGAACCTGAAGCTGCTTCTCTCACCATAGAGCAGATTCTGTCACGATGCAACTTGACAATGAATGAGTATGAGCAATGCCTCCAAGACATAAACAAGAAAACAGCTCTTATTCTGAAACGTGACCCAAAGGACTGTTGGATCAACAATTACAACCCAGACCTGCTTGAAGCCTGGAACTCTAATTTAGATGTCTCGTTAATATTGAATGCCTATTCATGTATAGAATACCTCTGTAAATATATAACGAAGAAAGAATTGGCCTCTCTGAATACCTGAAGACATTATGACAACTCTGATAAGAACACGGTCAATGAATGTGATGAAATGAGAGCTGTGATGCAGGCTTACTCAAAAAGAAGAAATCAGTGCACAGGAGTGTGTGACTCGAGTCTGTGGCCAAAAATGAAAAAATGTTCTCGCATGTTGTATTTGTACCAACAGATGATAACCCAGTAAAAATGAGCCGCCCGATGACTACCTGGAATCCACAACACATGACAGTTGTAATATTGGATGACAAGTTTGAGTGATAAATACAAATGCAGACCTGAGACACCAGAATATGAGGAAATGTCCCTGGCTGATTTGCTGCCTGTGCCAGTTGGTGAGTGGTCCAAATGAAGGAAAAGATGTGCTCCTCTTCTAAACCAGCTGGATTTGTACAAAGGCGAAAGAATGATTAACCAGCTATAATCAGTATACACTGTTCACAGGAAAAGATCCTGAGCAATATTATGGACGACTGTTGAGACTTTACCTTCCACACAGATCACAGCAGGAACTGAAACCACAAGGTTCCAAACCTATCAGTCCTTCTACAACTCAGGTTTTGTAACGACTTCTATGTTCAGACCACAGTGAGTCTGTGAAAGGGTTGTGAAGAGAAATAAAGACAAGTATGAGAAGAACTCTGAGGATATTGAGAGTGCACTGGAAGAGTTTGAACAAATAGGGACGTTGTGATCGATGAATGTCTAATCTTGCTCCTGAATCTGAAGTTGTGAGGTTGCAATGTGATGAGAATCTCCTGAGAGACATTCTGATGATGAGAACGAACAGGAGAATGTTCCCGACTACAGTCGTCAGTCTGATGCTGTAACAGAGATCAGAGCCATCAGAGAACAACCTGCAGTCGATCCAGCTGTGGTACGTGTAATGTACAGAATCTGAACCAGAAGCAGGCCTGCGTGTTCTATGCTATAAGAGACTGGTGTATTCAGCGCGTTGTGGTTTGAACCCAGATCCATTTTTCTTCTATATCAACGGTGGTGCAGGAACTGGAAAGTCACATCTGATTAAAGTATTCACTCTGAAGCATCAAAGATCCTGAGCAGACTGCCTTCTAATGCAGAAGAAGCTGACATATCAAATCCAACTGTTTACTGACTTCATTTACTGGTACAGCAGCTTTTTCTATCAATGGCTCTACTTACATTCCCTACTGGAAACTACCCGAAGTCTGAAACCACCCATTCAGGACTTGGTAACCAACTGGATGAAGTCAGATCTGAGCTTTGAATGCTGAAATTATTGTTATGATGAGATTTCGATGGTTTCAAAACCCTTTTACCTATGTGGATGCAAGACTGAACAAATCAAAGGCACTCAGAGACCTTTGGTGAATGTCAGTTTTAGCAGTTGGAGATTTTTACCAGCTGCCACCAGTGCGACAGTCTAAACCGCTCTGTGTTTACGATCCAGAACAGATGACCTATGGCAGGAACATTTCAGATGATCACTCTAACCGAGATCATGCGTCAGAAAGATGATGTGGCCTTTGCAGAGATGTTAACAGGATTAGAGTCAAAGAAAGACAGATGAGCTTCTCAGTGCGACAGAGATTTGTTGTCACAGGCTGTGACTGCACCAGAAGAATGTCCAATCGAGGTCTACACATTTATGCCACCAACAGAATGTGGAATCCCATAACACAGATACCCTGAAGAACTTCATTCAAACGTTATAATCATCACTGCAGACGATTTCCAGAAGGATAAACGTACAGGCAGAATGGCACAAAGAGACAAACCATTACAGTGGGCGAAATGATTTACCCGACACCTGAATGTTGCTGAAGGAGCTCGAGTGATGCTGACCAGAACTTGGACATGCTAAACGTTTGGTCAACGGTGCTTTTGGTATATGATAAAGTGGTGAGATCTGAAAATGATGGACACATAATTAAACTGGGGCTCAGAATGGACAACCGGCAGTCCTGTAAAAAACACCCCAGTGCTAATGCAGCATCTGATGATCTGGTTTACATTGAGAGAGCAGAGGAGGTCTGAAGTTTAAAGGAGCGGTACGCAGACAGTTTCCTGTAAAGCTCGCATTTGCCTGCACAATCCACAAAACCAGGGTCTTACAACACAGACAGCTGTAGTTTCAATGAAGAACATTTTTGAACCAGGTATGGCTTATGTGCTCTCAGCAGGGTGACGTCTCTCAGTGGACTGTATTTACAGGACTGGATGAGAACAAGATTTATGCCAATCCCGAGTAACGCAGCGCTTCAAACCATGAGACAAGCCAGCGTTGAGGAAATGATGCCTCTTCTTCAGTCAGAGAAACAGCCAGCAGACCTGACACTCTTACACTGATCCATCACAATACGGAGGGTTTGCCATCTCACATCAGTGACATCAGAGTCATCATGAAAGTGTTTAGCAGATGTTTGTGTCTCACTGAGTCTCACCTCCAAGGCTCCTTTGTTGCAGACAGTCTTCATTTGGACGGCTACACAATGTTCAAACGCAACAGACATGTGTCCTACACAAACTTTCCTCACATGGCCAGCAGAAGTGGTGGTGGAGTTGTGTATTTGAGGAATCATTTTCAGGTTCAGGAAAACAGTATCTGCATAATGTCACTGATCTTGAGTTTTTAGTGTTGAAGGTTCAGGCTCCATTCCCTGCGCTCATTGCGGTTGTGTACAGACCTTCAGACTACAGTTTGACACCATTCATGCAAAACCTGGTAAGTCTTTTAGATTCACTTGAAATAATGGACTGTCACCCAATAATTGTTTGTGGAGATTTTAATGAGAACCAGTTACATAGTGGAAGAAAACAGATTCTGGAGCAGTTTCAGTCCAGAGGGTATTCACAGCTGATCACTTCTGCAACTACAGACAAGAACACCCTGCTTGACCTTATTTTTGTTTCTCAGCCACAGCAAAGTCTCTATTCAGGTGTTCTGAGGACATATTACAGTTACCACAACCCTGTTTTGTGTCTGTCCTCCAGCCAATCATGAAGTCGTCTGGTGAGTTTTGAAACAATTACAGATCATGTTTGTTACAGAGTTTATTGTTTGTAGAGCATGAAAAAGATTTTTCATTGAATAATTATATTTCTTCATATTGTCTTCCTTGCTCTGTCTGTAGAAGACGCTTCTTATTGCAATGTTATTAATCATTTCACCAAATCATGGCTGTACTTCATGCAGAGCCGGGAGATCTGCTTTGTTATCATGCACCTCAGATCTGAAATATGCTGCAAAAAGTATAAACGACATAATTTATTTTTATTCTCATGTTTTAAATGACTAAATCTACTAATGCATTTTTCATGGATGTTATTGTCATCTCCTTTTTTGACACTTTTTTACTCTGATGTATGAATCTCAACAAACGAGAGCTTCCCCTCAAAGGGCTTCAAATATGAAATAGTAAATAAATAAATCCCAGATAAATGCAGGTATTTATTGGGTCACATAAATAAATACAGACAATTATAATTTCTCGATTATAGTAAATGTTGTAGAATCAAATGTTTTTGGGATGAATGAGGTTTTGCTTATCATGTTTTACAGGTAAAAAAAAATGTTAAAAGTTTTAAACTATCTTTAGGCTACCAGAGATGTTTATAATGATACATTATGTAGAGAAAAACATTTTTACAGCTTACAGAATATGTATAAAAACTGATTTAGAAGTACATGGAAAGTTTCTGCCTCCATTTTCTGACTTGGCCTTTATCCGGGTGGGTTTGGGTTTGGGTGGATAAAGGCCAAGTCAGAATTCTCTGAGCAGCTGGAAAAAGCTGCTAATAAACAAAGACATCAGAAAGCGGGGGCTTAGGTGTAGCCCCCGCTTTCTGACGCACTAATTAGATTTAGTAACTGACACCCCATACCAGCATTACATAGACACTTGGGGCTGAGATGGGTGGGTGGGAGGGTGGGTGGTGTTAAAAGCACATTATGTTTTGTAGATGTATTTTTTCAGACAGGGCACACACAGTCCTGTTTCCTTTGTGGGAAAACCTTCAAACTTCACCATCCTCAGCAGAAACAACAACATCTTAACACCATCTTCATGAACTGCTGAGCCAAACCTGATCCATCAGTGCTGGACTGCACAGATAACTACATGCCACAAGGAGACTGCTGTTTTATGAACTGCCATACCAGTGTGTCTTCAATGGAGAAGATGACACACCCATCACCTGACCTCCTGCCTGATCTGGAGACCATCATCATGCTGCCACACTACACACCTCTGAGACCATCAATGATGACTCATACTGAGGAAACTGTATTTCCTGTCAGAGATGCTCAGTGATCCTCAGAGCAGAGAGAGGTATGATTCTTTATCTTTGATAAAAAATGTCATTGCTTTTAATTCATTTAATTAATTTAAATCTTGTTTATTGCATAAAGAATTACACACTCAAATGATTATACTTGTTGACACTTTTTGAGTTTTAATTCACATTATGGATTACAAATCTATGCTTTCTACTCTGTCTCTCTGTGCAGGTATTGCTGTCTTCTGAGTCCTCAGTGTCCCAACTGAGACATTCAAACCTCACTGCAGAGCTCATGTCTTTCCTCACCATCATGTGAGTGTGAGATTGCTCTGGATTCTGGTTATGTGGCCTGCAGCACCTGTAAGGTATTTCAACATTGTTCATTTTAAAACTTATTTCTAGTTTTTAGGCCTTAACATAAATAAAATGTTCCTTTTTCTGTATTTTTAGAACAAGCTCGTACAGTGTGCCTGCATTCCAGCTTCTTAGACTCTACGCAAGTGGACAGAGTATTAGTGTTTGGCCACTCTTACAGACACCGACTTCTGTCAACTCACTGCTACTGATCAGGCACCTCACTCCAGGAAGACAGAGGGCTGCAAGCCTGTCATCGTTTCCAGTGTGGCTTTGTATTCTTGGGGTAGTATCAGATTTTTCCCACAAATATTCAAAGGTAACACTTATTTTAAGCTTAGTTATTAAATCAAAAGTCTTCCCTTGTGTTAATTTTTTTTAATTTTTTTTTTGTTTGTTTGTTTTCTTTTAGATTTATATGCAGTGATCGGATGTGGTGGAGCTTTGTTAACTGTGTGGAAAACATCTGTTTGTGATTATATTTACAATGAGGCTTTAAGGTGACAGTTTCCATGTAATTTCAGTCCTTTTACTAAGCAAAAACATGTTTGTAATTAACATATTTTTTCAGTTTTGTCTTTTGCATTTATGGTTAACATTCCTCTGTGACAGCAAATACTAAACTGGTCCAAGTAACCAGCATATCATTGGTCAAAGGCAAAAAGGACCACATGTCACACTAGCAATGAATTTTTGACTGTGTTTGTGTCACCAGATTTAACAAACAATATCAGACATATGAAACTGAACTCTGGATTAATGTGCAGATGTTTTTTTTGTTTGTTTTTTTATTGTTGAATAATTATTTATTATTTATTCCACAACAATGTTCTTTATTTGATCCCTGTTTCTTTAAATATGCACATCGATTGTTCAGTTGTGTGACTCTCCACACCTCAAATATATCACAATGTGGACTTCATTTCGACAGTATTTTGTAGATTGGTACCATATTTATCATAAAATCAGGAAACTGTAAACTAATTGAAAAAATGAAGCTTATGAAAATTTTAATGTGGCATTGGAACATGTTGTTTATCCTTGCCAAATGGTATTTACACAAAACTCCAGCAAATGAGAGGATATATTTTTGTCTCTCACTTGCTGTTTATATATGTGTATATTTTGCAGTTAATAGCCTATCATGTGTCTGCGCATCTTAGGTACATAAACATAAACATGGCAAACAAGGATATGTTCACAATTCCAACAGATGCTTCAATTGTTTGTATAGATGTTAGATTCATTTGATTTGCATTTTCTATTAATATTTTTCTGTTTGTCCCAAATGGGATTTTTATTTTTGTATGCCCTTATTGTAATCATTGGAAACAACTGAAACAACAAAATATTTTCTATCATATGTTTCTAAAAATATTTGAATGTTCTACTTTTCTACTACTGGTTTTCTACTTTCTAAACTTTCTTCCACTCTTTGGCATTTCAATAACATTATTTTTTGGGTGTTTTTATCTCTGACCGCAGCATCTTGTGCATTCATTACCTAAATGTTATTTGTGTGGGTTTTGTTTTTGAGGTTTTTTGGGGGGTTTTTTTGCCAGTTTTAGATTTCAGCAGCTGTGTAAACTCTGCAATTTTACCTTGGTTTTGTTCCACATCAGTTTATCTGCTGGCTGATTCTCTTCCTTTTCTAATGTTTCTGGTAATTTTTCACAGTTAAACAAGTAACTTCGAGGTTACTTCAGCCTTTTCAGCTGTTATCTGTTGACAGTTTTGCCTAATTATTACATTTCTGCAAAATTATAGCAGTTCTGATAACTTGTAATATTTCTGCCAAGTTTTTAATTTTCTACTAAATTATATTATTTTTGCTAGGTTACACTACTTTTGTTTGTTATGTTATGTTATGTTATGTTATTCTAAATTGTTACATTTCTGCTAAGTTGTAGCTTCTGGTAAACTACAACATTTCTGCTGAATTGTTATATTTCTTCTAAGTTATTGCATTTCTGCTAAGTTATTACATTTTTGTTAACTTGATGTTGTTCTGCAAAGTTATTAAATTTCAAAAACTTTTAAAAACACTGACTTTGATTTCTTCAGCTATTTTCAACTATTTTCAAAAGACAGCTTCAGCTTTAAAGCATCCACACTGCATTTTTGCAGGAAATGCAAATTGTGTGGATGCTTTAAGCATCCACACTATTGAGTTCCTCTTGGGACTTCCGTACACTTTTTGGCACTTAACTACTTCCACAATTTTCAGCCGATTTTCACCGTTCAAATTTTAAACTATTCTGCTATGTCTGCTAATGATGGCTATGTCTTTTGGTATTTTTCACTATTATACTTTTTCAAATATTAAACTTAATTTGTCCCATTGAAATGAATGGGAAACTTCTGCAATTCTGCTAAAATTTGCTTGTTTTTGAAACTTAACTACTTTTTCCTACTTTCACGTAGAACAACCATTTAAACTTTAAAATGTTCACAAATTATTGGGCTATTCAGGAATAAATCAGCTTTTTCAAATTTTTTACCATTTTACTTTTATGCCTCTTAAAGTTTTCAGTTGCAAAATTGTGATTTTTCACAAAATACATGCGTTGTTATGGTTGCTATGCACTTGGCTTCCAGTGTGCCACTGAAGGTTTTGCAGTCTTCTCTTCATGTCCGAACAACTTCTTGCTACTTGCTCAATTGTCACTCAACTTCCACAAATTATGCATCAAAACGTAGGTATTTTTGCTGGCTTTCCGAAAATGTCACTATCATTGTTGTGGGATTTATAGAATTTTGGCAAATCTCCTCAGACCAACACAAAGTCGCAAAACTCTCCATAGAAAATCAATGGAGAGTTTGTTCAAAATCACCGCTTGATTTCTGTAATGAGAGGCATATTCGAATAATCATATCTCCTTAACGAAGCAAAGTTAAGACTTAAGGCTTGTCCCCGTATATCTTCAGACACTCCTGACGCTCACAATTCAAGAATTTCTTTCTCACCTATTACCGTTCTGAAATGAGTTAGACTTGTTTGAGGGTAGGAAATTCGTCCTTCGCTCAGATTTCTTCAGATTTCAAACTCTGGAAATGAACCACTTTTTCCTCTCGTCATATCTTTTTAATGGATTTCCACAGAGACCTGAAAATTTCCATGATTGTTCACCAAAGCCTGCTGTCTCTTACGGTGAAAGAATGATATTGATACTCCAAATAGATTTAGAGTTAGAAAGCGTTGTTTGAGGGCAAGTCAAGGCAGTTTTTGCTTTGCTCTACTCAGTTATGGTGCATTAGAAGTCAAATATCTTTAATAATTCATATTTTAATGATAAATTGTCAACACTTTAAGATTCCCCCATCTCTTCTGAACAAAACGGTGTAAGAATGACCGTTCTAGCCCCTACGGTTAGGAAATTATGGTCATTTTTTTGAGGGGAGTCGTCATTATGAGAAATAGACTGCAAAAATCCTGTGTCTCTCTGTGCTGCGTGCACCTGTTTTGGCAGGAAAAAGTGCACAGGCTCTCTGATTGGTGGATTCAAATTCAGCAGCTCCCAGACTGCTTGACTGAGCTAGAAACTTACTTCTCTCTCCGTGTGTGTTTGTGTGTGTGTGTGTGTGTGTGTGTGACAGAGAGAGAGAGAGAGAGAGAGCCTTTTTATGGGATGATCTCATTGTAAGATTCAAATTCAATATATTTAGACTGGTTGACTGAATTGGATCTTGTGTGTGTGTGTGTGTTTGTGTGACAGAGAGAGAGACAGAGAGAGAGATAGAGAGAGAGAGAAAGCCTTTTTATGGGATGATCTCATTGTAAGATTTAAATTCAATATATTTAGACTGGTTGACTGAATTGGATCTTGTGTGTGTGTGTGTGTGACAGAGAGAGAGAGAGAGAGAGATAAAGCCTTTTTATGGGATGATCTCATTGTAAGATTTAAATTCAATATATTTAGACTGGTTGACTGAATTGGAGCTCAGATTTCTTCAGATTTCAAACTCTGGAAATGAACCACTTTTTTCTCTCGTCATATCTTTTTTTTGGATTTCCACAGAGACCTGAAAATTTCCATGACTGTTCACCAGAGCCTGCTGTCTCTTACGGTGAAAGAATGATATCGATACTCCAAATAGATTTAGAGTTAGAAAGCATTGTTTGAGGGCAAGTCAAGGCAGTTTTCGCTTTGCCTCTACTTAGTTATGGTGCATTAGAAGTTAAATATCTTCAATAATTCATATTTTAATGATAAATTGTCAACACCTTAAGATTCCCCCATCTCTTCTGAACAAAACGGTTGAAGAATGACTGTTCTAGCCCCTACGGTTAGGAAATTATGGCCATTTGTTTGAGGGGAATCCTCACTATGAGAAATACACTGCAGAAATCCTGTCTCTCTCTGTGTGCGTGTGTGTAAAAACAGGTGCACCTGTTTTGGCGGGAAAAAGTACACAGCCTCTCTGATTGGTGGATTCAAATTCAGCAGCTCCCAGGCTGTTTGGCTGCTGCTGCTGCTAGTGTGTGTGTGTGTGTGTGTGTGTGTGTGTGTGTGACAGAGAGAGAGAGAAAGAGAGGACGAGAGAGAGTTTTTATGGGAGCATCTTATTGTATGATTTAAATTCAATATATTTAGACTGGTTGACTGAATTTGATCCTGTGTGTCTCTCTGTGCTTGTGTGTTTCCATACGTGTCCATATTTTTGATTGTGTGACTGTTATACTTTTTTTTGCTGATTTTTTTTTTCATTTAACAATTACATTTGAGGGACCCTTAGAATGTTCAGCATTTTTTCAGCTGTTCATTTTCCTTTTCCAATTTTTCTATTTAAGTTATTACTATTGTGCTAAGTCATAACATTTCTGCTGCTTTTCAGTATTTGTGCTAAATACAGCATTTGTGCTAAATCATACTATTTCTGCCATTTTATAGTATTTGTGCTAAAACATAATATTTCTACTAAACGCAGTATTTCTGGGTAATCATAGTATTTCTATGTATTCCTGCCAGCTCCTCAGGGAGCCAATCCTCTGTGAGGACTGTAATTTTCAAATTGACATATCAAGTCATGCACGACTTCCCAACCAGCCAATCATATCTGAGGGCTGAGACATTCAAATTTGCATATTGAGGCCTTCATGCCTTCCCAGCCAGCCAATCACATCTGAGGGCTGACACATTCAGATTTGCATATTGAGGCCTTCATGCCTTCCCAGCCAGCCAATCATATCTGAGGGCTTAGACATTCAAATTTGCATATTGGGGCTTTCATGGCTTGTAAGCCAACCACTCATCCATGTCATGTATCTGTACAAATTCATATTTTTACTTTAAACACATAACACTTGACAATCCCCCCATCTCTTCTGAACAAAACGGTGTAAGAATGACCGTTCTAGACCCTACGGTTAGGAAATTATAGCCATTTGTTTGAGGGGAGTCCTCACTATGAAAAATAGACTGCACAAATCCTGTCTCTGTGCTGCGTGTGTAAAAACAGGTGCACCTGTTTTGGCGGGAAAAAGTACATAGCCTTTCTGATTGGTGGATTCAAATTTAGCAGCTCCAGGCTTTTTGACCTACCTAGAAACATACAGGAAACACTGTATGTACAGCCCCTGTTTGTTCACTTGCTTCTGCTGCTGCTGCTGCTGCTGTTGCTGTGTGTGTGTGTGTGTGTGTGTGTGTGTATGACAGAGAGAGAGAGAGAGAGAGAGAGAAAGCCTTTTTATGGGTGTATCTTATTGTGTGATTTAAAATCAATATATTTACACTGGTTGATTGAATTGGATCCTGTGTGTGTCTCTGTGCATGTGTGTTTCCATATATGTCCATATTTGTAATTGTGCAAGTTATTACTATTATGCTAAATTACAGTATTTCTGCTACTTTTCGGTATTTGTGCTAAATACAGTATTTCTGCTAAATCTTAGTATTATTGCTTAATCATATTATTTAAGCAAAATCATAGTATTTGAGCATATTCTTTCTATTTGTGCCATAGCATAGTATATTTGCTGAATTACAGAATTTCTGCTATGTTGTAGTATTTGTCCTAAATAACAGTGTTTGTGCAATGTTTAGGTATTTTTGTTTAAATAAAGTATCTCTGTAATCTTGTACCATGTTTGCTAAAATCCTGTATTTTTGAAAAGTTATCTTGTTTCTGCTAAGTTACAATATTTATTCTAATTTCTGCTGCTAAGTTCTGCTATGTTATTGTATTTCTGTCAAGTATTATGTTTTCTTTACATTATTGCAGTTCTGCTAAGTAATTACATTTTTGCTAAGTTCTTTTGCTTCTGCAAATTTATTACAATTTTTGCTACATTTCAGCTTTTTCAGCTATTTTTAGATTTTTAGCTTCAGCTTTAAAGCATCCACACTGCATTTTCGCAGGAAATGCACATTTTTCTAGTTGTGTGGATGCCCTACAAGGGCTTCCACACTATTGAGTTCCTGTTTCTCTTTATTGTGTGGATGCCCTGAAGGGCTTCCACACTATTGAGTTCCTGTTTCTCTTTATTCTTTATTGTGTGGATGCCCTAAAGGGCTTCCACACTATTGAGTTCCTGTTTCTCTTTATTGTGTGGATGCCCTAAAGGGCTTCCACACTATTGAGTTCCTGTTTCTCTTTATTCTTTATTATTCCTCTAGTTGCTTCCATACGTTTTTTGCCGTTTAACTACTGCTTCAGTTTTCAGCCGATTTTCTCCGTTCAAACTCTATACTGTTCTGCCCTTTCTGCTAATGCCAGCTATGACTTTTGGTGTTTATTTTTAAACTATTACACTTTTTTCCTTTAATTTGTCCCATTGAAATGAATGGGAAACTTCCACAATTCTGCTAAAACTTGCTTGTTTTTGAAACTTAACTACTTTGTCATACTTTCACCTAGAAACTCCATTCAAACTTTAAAATTTTCTCAGATTATTGGGCTATTCCTGTCTGATTCAGCTTTTTCAGATCTTCTACCGTTTTAATCTTATCTGTCTTTAAGTTTTCAGTTGCAAAATTGTGATTTTTCAGAAAATACATGCGTTGCTATGGTTGCTATGCAATTAAGTCAGAGTGAGTGCTGGTCCGTTCTGAATTTTCTCTTCATGTCTAAACAACTTCTTGCTACTCGCTCAATTTCCACTCAACCCCCACAAATTATACATCAAAACGTAGGTATTTTTGCTGGCTTTCAGACAATGTCACTATCTTTATTGTGAGATTTACCGTTTTTTCGCAATTTGCCTCGGAGTGACACAAGGTCTCAATACTCCCCATTCAAAGTCTATGGGGAGGTTTTGAAATTCAGAGCTGAAAGTCTGAAACGGGAGGCATTTTCAAATCGCCAAATCTCTTTAACAAAGCAAAGTTAGGACATGAGGCTTGTGCCAATATATCTTCAGACACTGCTGACACTCACAGTGGAAGCAGTTTTTACAATTATCTTACCGTTGAGCAATGAATTACGTTTGTTTGAGGGGTGGAAATCTGTCCTTCTCTCAGTCTTCAAACTCTGGAAATGAAGCCGTTTCTTCTCTCGTCATATCTCCGCGACGGAGGTAGAACGAGCTATGAAAATCGCAGTCAAAATACACCAAAGTCCGCTGATTCACCCAGTATAAGAATTATGCTGCTAGCCCTCCTAGTTTTTGAGTTACACGACGTTTTGTAACTCCAAAAAACGGCGTTTTTCGCCTCTCACCGCGATCTATTTTCTGACTGCCCAAGTATCTGTCTTTCAGACCGCCGCCCCCTTTCCAGGTGGTGCAATCAGTAATGACACGGCTCTGCAGCTCAAAGGTCGTGGTTCAATCCCACCTTGGTCCACGTTTTTTTTTTCACTACAAATTTATACACTATCACAGACCTGTAATTTATATTGCTAATTTATTACAATTCTGCAAAGTTTTATGATTTTAGCAGCTTTTCTAATATGGACCTCAGATTCTTGTTAACGCTCCATGGCAGAAACAAGTACACAGCCTGATGAAGCAGACTGAGGCAGTACCTCTGATTGGTGAATTTGAGCAGAACCAGGTTGTTCTTTCATTTCATTTCTTTATTTATTTCACACATGGTTCAACAGTGTTTCTTTTTCTACATACAGAACCTTCTGCCTCTTTTCAGCAGAAATTCTGCTCATTCACCTCTTTTCAGTGCAATGTTCTGCTTCTTTCCCTCTTTTCTGCAGAAATTCTGCTGATTTACCTCTTTTCTGCAAAATTTTCAGCCCTTTTACCTCTTATCAGCACAATTCTCAGCAGCTTCTGCTCATTTCACCATAATTGTCAGTCTCTCCATCTCCTTCCTTGTGAGAGTCAGTTTGGCACAGTGAGATGAGTAGCCGCCTTGAGCCCAGAAGGGCCAGGTTCAAATCCTGCTCAGGGCAATGTTTTTTTTTTCACCACCATACAACTTTTTGCAACTTTTTATCTTTTTCAGCTTTTCAGCAGACAGCTTCAGCGTTCAGGCATCCACACAGCATTTTCGCAGGAAATGCAAATTTTTCTAGTTATTATTATTCTCCATCTTCCGCCTAAATTTCGGCACGTATCACGCCCCGCAGTTTTGAGAAAAGCTTCATATATGTTACCTCATTTTGTGCGGCTGGATCTGGAATGGTGTGCTATGACTTTTGGTGTTTATGACTATTATAGTTTTTTAAATATTAATATTTTAGTGAAAATTTTCCCGCGCTCCTCTGCCAAACAGTTTTGACAATAGGCGTACATATGTTACATAATTTTGTGCGGCTGGAGCTGGGCTAGTATGGTACGACTTTTGGTGTTTATGACTTTTATAGTTTTTGAAATATTTAGATTTTAGTGCAAATTTGGGCCAATTTCTAGGCTCCTGAGAAAGATTCTACTTTTGGCCCCATAGAAACAGACTTCATTTGTGGTGTGTTGGCTCTCTCTAGTGGTATACCCGGAGTAGTACAGCCAAAAAAGTTTATGCTTGGGCTGAAACTCCATATCCCACAATTCATAGCACGCCTCTGCAGAGTAAACAATGGCGGCCACCACTTCGTTTTATATGTCTTTTATTAGTATTTCTAGGTCACAAAATAAACTTTTAAGATATTTTCAGGCGAGAATGTAGGTGTGTAAACTTCAAATATCTGCTCGTTTTATCAAGACATCCCATGTTAGCGACAATTCTCTTACGTGTTGCTGATAGCCGGCTAGCTAGCTAGCGCCGCTAGCTTAGCTAGCTAAGCTAGCAGCGCTAGCGACCCTTCGTGAAAACCACCCAGGCTTGGCTGATAGTGAGGTGGCTAAATTTGTTTAATCGCCCGATCGCTCGGCAAGGGTCTGTGTCTTAGCTGGACTTATTTTTCGTTTATATGGGCCGATGATGCTAGTCGATGTGGAAAAAATAACTGAGTTGTTTGGTGGTGGAGCTACAACAGAGGGCAGCTATCCACCGGTGTGTGACAGAAAGGACATGCCGCGAACGAGACATACAGGCGGTGAGGCTACCGCCGATCGACCGGTGTTTGCTAACGCGGAGGTCAATCGTGGATCAGGGAAAGCGAAGGCAGGAGCGTGAGGTGAACTGAATTTCAGGTAAGAAGTTATGACCTGCACTCTATTTGGGTCAGATATAAACCGAGTTTAGGTGTAGTTTATTTTCGTTGTGCTGACTTTTTCAATCACTTACAATAACTCATACTGCCTAGCACGACAGAGTTTGTATACAGCTGTGTGCGCGCTAAGTTACCGATGTTACCGATGTTGAACTTTATGACAGCCTCCCCTGTCATTCTCTCGCCTGTTGAAACTTCAGTCATGAAACTGATCAATGATCGGCTTTTCTCTCTTGTTTGTTTATCGCGCTAAACACAGCAGCACATTTAAGCTTGATCAGCTGTTGTTAGAATTCATTTGCTTTTAATTTCTAGTATCAGCTGATGTTTGCTGCAGCCACAGCTGTAAAAACGGGTGATGGAGAACAGGTTTACCCTTAGGTGACATGAATGAGTTGAAGGGAAGTTATGAACTGTTTCTGAGAGACAAATATACACCAAGCTCCTTTTTTGTGTAGCTGACAGCTGGTAACTGTGCAGGGGCGGATCTAGCAAAGCTTTTGCCAGGGGGCCAGGTAGGGCATTAACAGAGAAAGGTGGACACAAAGATATACTTTCTTTCTTACTCTCATATAAAATATTTAGCTTTTATTAAATAGTTATCTGAATCTTAGAACCAAAGTTTGTATAATAATACACAAGATTGGCTGTAGACCATTGTTCATCATTCAGAACACTGTGTAAAAATAACAAAAAACAAAAATTGAATGCAAAAGTGCATAAATATTATTTTACGTGTTTGATGTGTGTGGCGGGGCGTGGTCTGCAGTGCCGCTGCAGGGGAGGTGGACCCACCTGAGCGGCACCTGCAATCACGCCTCTCGGGCGGAGTCTATGCTCTCTCGGCTGTTTTTGGGTGTGTGTCGGGCTGTGAGTTGAAAAGCTACAGCCGCTGTTTGGGTACACCAACCATGTGTGAAAAGTGCTCCATAACGTAATGCTTCAAAGCGTGTTCATGCAAACATTGTCGGGTCTGCCGTGGTACAATGGACTTCTGCTCATGAACCTGTGTGCACAGCGTCTGCAAATCGGCGCTGTACGAAGTAACTTCATCTTTACACAAAACTGTAAGCTGTTATCTGTGAAGCGTGAGCGGTGTTTGTTTTTACCATAGTTCATGGTGGAGAATTGGTGCTCTTCTGAGTTTGCTCTCTGTAGCTGTATGAATGGCAAACTACACTGAATAGCAGCGGCATAGGCACACTTAAAATTTCTTCTGAAATTTTCGCTTTCTAGTTATTATTATTATTATTCTCCAGTTTCCGCCTGAAATTTTGCAGCGAAACTCGCCCCGCAGTTTGAGACAACTTATATATTACCTCATTTTGTGCGGCTGGATCTGGAATGGTGTGCTATGACTTTGGTGTTTATGACTATTATAGTTTTTTAAATATTAATATTTTAGTGAAAATTTTCCCGCGCTCCTCTGCCAAACAGTTTTGACAATAGGCTTACATATGTTAGATCATTTTGTGCGGCTGGAGCTGGACTAGTATGGTACGACTTTTGGTGTTCATGACTTTTATAGTTTTTAAATATTATTTTAGTGCAAATTTAGAAAGATCTTCTTTTGGCGCCATAGAAACAGACTTCATTTGGTGTGTTGGCTCCATCTTTTGGTCCCACTGAACAAATTTCAGACTTCATTTGTGGTGTGTTGGTAGCAATGACGACACTAACCAATGACGACACTATCAACGGCGCGTCTCTTCGCTCCTCCTCCGCTTTGAATTGACCGTAAACGTGCTTTTTTGAGACAGCGTCACTATCTCTTCAGTGGTAACGCGTCTTTCCCCCTCCTCCGCTTTGGAATTGAATTTACAGGGATTTTCTGAAGTGTTTACTAACACCCTTAAGCTTTTACAAGTAAGTGTACTCTCTCCTCTGGTTTGAATGTAGGTTTGAAAGAGATTTTTTGTGTGTTTCTGGTGAGCTCTTTCTCTGGATTTCGGCACTGTGCTAAGCTAGCTAGCGGATATTGAGCATAGCTAAGCCTCTTTGGCCCTCGTTTGACTTTGACTTTGAAAGAATTTTCTATGTTTGGACGCTAATATGTACAAAATGACTGTGGTTAGACGCTAATCGGCTAATTTAAGCGTATCTGCGTCCCTCTGCTTTGAAATGTAGGTTTGAAAGAGATTTTTTGTGTTTCTGGGTGAGCTCTTTCTCTGGATTTCGGCACTGTGCTAAAGCTAGCTAGCGGATATTGAGCATAGCTAAGCCTCTTTGGCCCTCGTTTGACATTGACTTTGAAAGGAATTTTCTATGTTTTGACGCTAATATGTACAAATGACTGTGGTTAGACACCAATCGGCTAATTTAAGCGTATCTGCGTCTCTCTGGTTTGAAATGTAGGTTTGAAAGAGATTTTTTTGTGTTTCTGGTGAGCTCTTTCTCTGGATTTCGGCACGTGCTAAAGCTAGCTAGCGGATATTGAGCATAGCTAAGCCTCTTTGGCCCTCGTTGACATTGACTTTGAAAGGAATTTCTATGTTTTGACGCTAATATGTACAAAATGACTGTGGTTAGACGCTAATCGGCTAATTTAAGCGTATCTGCGTCCGTCTGCTTTGAAAGTAGGTTTGAAAGATTTTTTTGTGTTTCTGGGTGAGCTCTTTGACTGGATTTCGGCACTGTGCTAAAGCTAGCTAGCGATATTGAGCATAGCTAAGCCTCTTTGGCCCTCGTTTGACATTGAAAGGAATTTTCTATGTTTGGACGCTAATATGTACAAAATGACTGTGGTTAGACGCTAATCGGCTAATTAAGCGTATCTGCGCCCCTCTGCTTGAAATGTAGGTTTGAAAGAGATTTTTTTGTGTTTCTGGGTGAGCTCTTTGACTGGATTTCGGCACTGTGCTAAAGCTAGCTAGCGGATATTGAGCATAGCTAAGCCTCTTTGGCCTCGTTTGACATTGACTTTGAAGGATTTTCTATGTTTTGACGCTAATATGTACAAAATGACTGTGGTTAGACACTAATCGGCTAATTTAAGCGTATCTGCGCCCTCTGCTTTGAAATGCAGGTTTGAAAGATTTTTTGGTGTGTTTCTGGGTGAGCTCTTTGTCTGGATTTCGGCACTGTGCTAAAGCTAGCTACGGATATTGAGCATAGCTAAGCCTCTTTGGTCTAGTTTGAAATTGACTTTGAAAGGAATTTTCTATGTTTGACGCTGATATGGTCGGCTGCATCCTTCGGAGGACCGGCCTTCGCGGTCTACGTGGGGCCGTCCTTTGACAGCCTTTGTCGCCTGCTGCGACGTAATCGGCCTTCAACGCGGCCTCTGGAGGATGCAGCCGACGTTTTGGGACACAGCTTTCGACTGTATTCCAGCGGTATCTTTGTAATTAAAACTTTTAACAGGCACTGTCGCGTCCTAATCAATAGCTTCGTTGTACCCGCGTTTCACACCTCTTTTTCTGTCTTCATAAGGCGTTAACTACAGCAGTCTTTAATACCTCAACTCTGCTTCAGCCAAGTAAGTGTCCCCCTTATATTTTCTGTGTGTGTTCAGGAGATATCTAGAAAATAGAGCTGTGTTTGAATTAAGACTTTTAAGATTAGATGGTACAGTGTTTTTACTCTCTTCCAAATGTAGCCGGTCTCACCTTAAACTCCGTTTGCCGTTAGTTCTCTGCGTTGTGTTGTGTAAATAACCAGAGGATTCAGCTCTCTCTTTGCCAGCTGGGGCAGATTTATTCTCCAGAACTGTTTAAAATAAAATAAAACAGTACAGCGACTTCTTTACTGGACTTCTGCATGAACACCTCTCCTCAGCGGACTCTAGGGACTGAGGTGCACATCACAATAAAATCTAATTAACAAATAATACTGCTAAAATGTATTATAATCATATAACAAATGAAAATGCACTGCATCGTGACCATATAGTGACAATTACCTCAACAAAATTATAGTTTAGGGAGACTTCATTTACCAGTGGCAATTTACATATTTTTTAGTTACATATATCTAACAGTAAGTTGAAACAGTGAACATGAATCACAAACAAAAAATATAACCAGTACACACAAAAATAAAAGAGGGAGCTCACATACCTGTTTAAAATAAAATAAAACAGTACAGCGACTTCACTTACTGGACTCTGCATGAACACCTTCAAGGGAGAGAGAAGGATAGTGGACCACATGAGAAGTCACCTGCATGCTCCTATGCTCTCATCTGAGGATGGCTAACTAGCATGTTACAATAAAGTGCTGTACTCGACAGAGAAAGAATAATTCACACTGAAACATCAAACAAAACTGTGAGACAAAATGTACAAAGAGAACAAGCAGCGTTGAATTACTTTTAGTTACTTTAACTGTGTTTATTCACTCTGTAACTGAGAACACTAGCGTACGCTCACTTCTCCTCAGCGGACCTCTAGCGACTGAGGAAAATAGCGCGCAGCTACAGGAAGTGACTTCGTGGAAGTCAAGGTCACACAAACAAAATAAAAG
>NW_020328253.1:0-21938 GCF_001858045.2 Oreochromis niloticus | reverse complement strand
AACATAAACATGGCAAACAAGGATATGTTCACATTCCAACAGATGCTTCAATTGTTTGTATAGATGTTAGATTCATTTGATTTGCATTTTCTATTAATATTTTTCTGTTTGTCCCAAATGGGATTTTTATTTTTGTATGCCCTTATTGTAATCATTGGAAACAACGAAACAACAAAATATTTTCTTCATATGTTTCAAAAATATTTGAATGTTCTACTTTCTACTACTGGTTTTCTACTTTCTAAACTTTCTTCCACTCTTGGCATTTCATAACATATTTTTGGGTGTTTTTATCTCTGACCGCAGCATCTTGTGCATTCATTACCTAAATGTTATTTGTGTGGTTTTGTTTTTGAGGTTTTTTGGGGTTTTTTTGCCAGTTTAGATTTCAGCAGCTGTGTAAACTCTGCAATTTACCTTGGTTTTGTTCCACATCAGTTTATCTGCTGGCTGATTCTCTTTTTCTAATGTTTCTGGTAATTTTTCACAGTTAAACAAGTAACTCGAGGTTATCAGCCTTTTCAGCTGTTATCTGTTGACAGTTTTGCCTAATTATTACATTTCTGCAAAATTATAGCAGTTCTGATAACTTGTATATTTCTGCCAAGTTTTTAATTTTCTACTAAATTATATTATTTTTGCTAGGTTACACTACTTTTGTTTGTTATGTATGTTATGTTATGTTATTCTAAATTGTTACATTTCTGCAATTGTAGCTTCTGGTAAACTACAACATTTCTGCTGAATTGTTATATTTCTTCTAAGTTATTGCATTTCTGCTAAGTTATTACATTTTGTTAACTTGATGTTGTTCTGCAAAGTTATTAAATTCAAAACTTTTAAAAACACTGACTTTGATTTCTTCAGCTATTTCAACTATTTTCAAAAGACAGCTTCAGCTTTAAAGCATCCACACGCATTTTGCAGGAAATGTGTGGATGCTTTTGATCTCTTGGGGACTTCCGACTTTTGACTACTTCAATTTTCAGCCGATTTTCACCGTTCAAATTTTAAACTATTCTGCTATGTCTGCTAATGATGGCTATTCTTTTGGTATTTTTCACTATTATACTTTTTCAAATATTAAACTTAATTTGTCCATTGAAATGAATGGGAAACTTCTGCAATTCTGCTAAAATTTGCTTGTTTTTGAACTTAACTACTTTTTCCTACTTTCACGTAGAACAACCATTTAAACTTTAAATGTTCACAAATTATTGGGCATTCAGGAATAAATCAGCTTTTTCAAATTTTTTACCATTTTACTTTTATGCCTCTTAAAGTTTTCAGTTGCAAAATTGTGATTTTTCACAAAATACATGCGTTGTTATGGTTGCTATGCACTTGGCTTCCAGTGTGCCACTGAAGGTTTTGCAGTCTTCTCTTCATGTCGAACAACTTCTTGCTACTTGCTCAATTGTCACTCAACTTCCACAATTATGCATCAAAACGTAGGTATTTTTGCTGGCTTTCCGAAAATGTCACTATCATTGTTGTGGGATTTATAGAATTTTGGCAAATCTCCTCAGACCAACACAAAGTCGCAAACTCTCCATAGAAAATCAATGGAGAGTTTGTTCAAAATCACCGCTTGATTTCTGTAATGAGAGCATATTCGAATAATCATATCTCCTTAACGAAGCAAAGTTAAGACTTAAGGCTTGTCCCGTATATCTTCAGACACTCCTGACGCTCACAATTCAAGAATTTCTTTCTCACCTATTACCGTTCTGAAATGAGTTAGACTTGTTTGAGGGTAGGAAATTCGTCCTTCGCTCAGATTTCTTCAGATTTCAAACTCTGGAAATGAACCATTTTTCTCTCGTCATATCTTTTTAATGGATTTCCACAGAGACCTGAAAATTTCCATGATTGTTCACAAAGCCTGCTGTCTCTTACGGTGAAAGAATGATATTGATACTCCAAATAGATTTAGAGTTAGAAAGCGTTGTTTGAGGGCAAGTCAAGGCAGTTTTTGCTTTGCTCTACTCAGTTATGGTGCATTAGAAGTCAAATATCTTTAATAATTCATATTTTAATGATAAATTGTCAACACTTTAAGATTCCCATCTCTTCTGAACAAAACGGTGTAAGAATGACCGTTCTAGCCCTACGGTTAGGAAATTATGGTCATTTTTTGAGGGGAGTCGTCATTATGAGAAATAGACTGCAAAAATCCTGTGTCTCTCTGTGCTGCGTGCACCTGTTTTGGCAGGAAAAAGTGCACAGGCTCTCTGATTGGTGGATTCAAATTCAGCAGCTCCCAGACTGCTTGACTGAGCTAGAAACTTACTTCTCTCTCCGTGTGTGTTTGTGTGTGTGTGTGTGTGTGTGTGTGACAGAGAGAGAGAGAGAGAAGAGCCTTTTTATGGGATGATCTCATTGTAAGATTCAAATTCAATATTTAGACTGGTTGACTGAATTGGATCTTGTGTGTGTGTGGTGTGTTTGTGTGACAGAGAGAGAGACAGAGAAGAGATAGAGAGAGAGAAAAGCCTTTTTATGGGATGATCTCATTGTAAGATTTAAATTCAATATTTGACTGGTTGACTGAATTGGATCTTGTGTGGTGTGTGTGTGACAGAGAGAGAGAGAGAGAGAGATAAAGCCTTTTTATGGGATGATCTCATTGTAAGATTTAAATTCAATATATTTAGACTGGTTGACTGAATTGGAGCTCAGATTTCTTCAGATTTCAAACTCTGGAAATGAACCACTTTTTCTCTCTCATATCTTTTTTTGGATTTCCACAGAGACCTGAAAATTTCCATGACTGTTCACCAGAGCCTGCTGTCTCTTACGGTGAAAGAATGATATCGATACTCCAAATAGATTTAGAGTTAAAGCATTGTTTGAGGCAAGTCAAGGCAGTTTTCGCTTTGCCTCTACTTAGTTATGGTGCATTAGAATTAAATATCTTCAATAATTCATATTTTAATGATAAATTGTCAACACCTTAAGATCCCCATCTCTTCTGAACAAAACGTTGAGAATGACTGTTCTAGCCCCTACGGTTAGGAAATTATGGCCATTTGTTTGAGGGGAATCCTCACTATGAGAAATACACTGCAGAAATCCTGTCTCTCTCTGTGTGCGTGTTGTAAACAGGTGCACCTGTTTTGGCGGGAAAAAGTACACAGCCTCTCTGATTGGTGGATTCAAATTCAGCAGCTCCCAGGCTGTTTGGCTGCTGCTGCTGCTAGTGTGTGTGTGTGTGTGTGTGTGTGTGTGTGTTGTGACAGAGAGAGAGAGAAAGAGAGGACGAGAGAGAGTTTTTATGGGAGCATCTTATTGTATGATTTAAATTCAATATATTTAGACTGGTTGACTGAATTTGATCCTGTGTGTCTCTCTGTGCTTGTGTGTTTCCATACGTGTCCATATTTTTGATTGTGTGACTGTTATACTTTTTTTTGCTGATTTTTTTTTTCATTTAACAATTACATTTGAGGGACCCTTAGAATGTTCAGCATTTTTTCAGCTGTTCATTTTCCTTTTCCAATTTTTCTATTTAAGTTTACTATTGTGCTAAGTCATAACATTTCTGCTGCTTTTCATATTTGTGCTAAATACAGCATTTGTGCTAATCATACTATTTCTGCCATTTTATAGTATTTGTGCTAAAACATAATATTTCTACTAAACGCAGTATTTCTGGTATCATAGTATTTCTATGTATTCCTGCCAGCTCCTCAGGGAGCCAATCCTCTGTGAGGACTGTAATTTTCAAATTGACATATCAAGTCATGCACGACTTCCCAACCAGCCAATCATATCTGAGGGCTGAGACATTCAAATTTGCATATTGAGGCCTTCATGCCTTCCCAGCCAGCCAATCACATCTGAGGGCTGACATTCAGATTTGCATATTGAGGCCTTCATGCCTTCCCAGCCAGCCAATCATATCTGAGGGCTTAGACATTCAAATTTGCATATTGGGGCTTTCATGGCTTGTAAGCCAACCACTCATCCATGTCATGTATCTGTACAAATTCATATTTTTACTTTAAACACATAACACTTGACAATCCCCCCATCTCTTCTGAACAAAACGGTGTAAGAATGACCGTTCTAGACCCTACGGTTAGGAATTATAGCCATTTGTTTGAGGGAGTCCTCACTATGAAAATAGACTGCACAAATCCTGTCTCTGCTGCGTGTGTAAAAACAGTGCACCTGTTTTGGCGGGAAAAAGTACATAGCCTTTCTGATTGGTGGATTCAAATTTAGCAGCTCCAGGCTTTTTGACCTACCTAGAAACATACAGGAAACACTGTATGTACAGCCCCTGTTTGTTCACTTGCTTCTGCTGCTGCTGCTGCTGCTGTTGCTGGTGTGTGTGTGTGTGTGTGTGGTGTGTATGACAGAGAGAGAGAGAGAGAGAGAGAGAAAGCCTTTTATGGGTGTATCTTATTGGTGATTTAAAATCAATATATTTACACTGGTTGATTGAATTGGATCCTGTGTGTGTCTCTGTGCATGTGTGTTTCCATATATGTCATATTTGTAATTGTGCAAGTTATTACTATTATGCTAAATTACAGTATTTCTGCTACTTTTCGGTATTTGTGCTAAATACAGTATTTCTGCTAAATCTTAGTATTATTGCTTAATCATATTATTTAAGCAAAATCATAGTATTTGAGCATATTCTTTCTATTGTGCATAGCATAGTATATTTGCTGAATTACAGAATTTCTGCTATGTTGTAGTATTTGTCCTAAATAACAGTGTTGTGCAATGTTTAGGTATTTTTGTTTAAATAAAGTATCTCTGTAATCTTGTACCATGTTTGCTAAAATCCTGTATTTTGAAAGTTATCTTGTTTCTGCTAAGTTACAATATTTATTCTAATTTCTGCTGCTAAGTTCTGCTATGTTATTGTATTTCTGTCAAGTATTATGTTTTCTTTACATTATTGCAGTTCTGCTAAGTAATTACATTTTGCTAAGTTCTTTGCTTCTGCAAATTTATTACAATTTTTGCTACATTCAGCTTTTTCAGCTATTTTTAGATTTTTAGCTTCAGCTTTAAAGCATCCACACTGCATTTTCGCAGGAAATGCACATTTTTCTAGTTGTGTGGATGCCCTACAAGGGCTTCCACACTATTGAGTTCCTGTTTCTCTTTATTGTGTGGATGCCCTGAAGGCTTCCACACTATTGAGTTCCTGTTTCCTTTATTCTTATTGTGTGGATGCCCTAAAGGGCTTCCACACTATTGAGTTCCTGTTTCTCTTTATTGTGTGGATGCCCTAAAGGCTTCCACACTATTGAGTTCCTGTTTCTCTTTATTCTTTATTATATATCCTCTAGTTGCTTCCATACGTTTTTTGCCGTTTAACTACTGCTTCAGTTTTCAGCCGATTTTCTCCGTTCAACTCTATACTGTTCTGCCCTTTCTGCTAATGCCAGCTATGACTTTTGGTGTTTATTTTTAACTATTACACTTTTTTCCTTTAATTTGTCCCATTGAAATGAATGGGAAACTTCCACAATTCTGCTAAAACTTGCTTGTTTTTGAAACTTAACTACTTTGTCATACTTTCACCTAGAAACTCCATTCAAACTTTAAAATTTTCTCAGATTATTGGGCTATTCCTGTCTGATTCAGCTTTTTCAGATCTTCTACCGTTTAATCTTATCTGTCTTAAGTTTTCAGTTGCAAAATTGTGATTTTTCAGAAAATACATGCGTTGCTAGGTTGCTATGCAATTAAGTCAGAGTGAGTGCTGGTCCGTTCTGAATTTTCTCTTCATGTCTAAACAACTTCTTGCTACTCGCTCAATTTCCACTCAACCCCACAATTATACATCAAAACGTAGGTATTTTTGCTGGCTTTCAGACAATGTCACTATCTTTATTGTGAGATTTACCGTTTTTTCGCAATTTGCCTCGGAGTGACACAAGGTCTCAATACTCCCCATTCAAAGTCTATGGGGAGGTTTTGAAATTCAGAGCTGAAAGTCTGAAACGGGAGGCATTTCAAATCGCCAAATCTCTTAACAAAGCAAAGTTAGGACATGAGGCTTGTGCCAATATATCTTCAGACACTGCTGACACTCACAGTGGAAGCAGTTTTTACAATTATCTTACCGTTGAGCAATGAATTACGTTTGTTTGAGGGGTGGAAATCTGTCCTTCTCTCAGTCTTCAAACTCTGGAAATGAAGCCGTTTCTTCTCTCGTCATATCTCCGCGACGGAGGTAGAACGAGCTATGAAAATCGCAGTCAAAATACACCAAAGTCCGCTGATTCACCCAGTATAAGAATTATGCTGCTAGCCCTCCTAGTTTTGAGTTACACGACGTTTGTAACTCCAAAAAACGGCGTTTTTCGCCTCTCACCGCGATCTATTTCTGACTGCCCAAGTATCTGTCTTTCAGACCGCCGCCCCCTTTCCAGGTGGTGCAATCAGTAATGACACGGCTCTGCAGCTCAAAGGTCGTGGGTTCAATCCCACCTTGGTCCACGTTTTTTTTTTCACTACAAATTATACACTATCACAGACCTGTAATTTATATTGCTAATTTATTACAATTCTGCAAAGTTTATGATTTAGCAGCTTTTCTAATATGGACCTCAGATTCTTGTTAACGCTCCATGGCAGAAACAAGTACACAGCCTGATGAAGCAGACTGAGGCAGTACCTCTGATTGGTGAATTTGAGCAGAACCAGGTTGTTCTTTCATTTCATTTCTTTATTTATTTCACACATGGTTCAACAGTGTTTCTTTTCTACATACAGAACCTTCTGCCTCTTTTCAGCAGAAATTCTGCTCATTCACCTCTTTTCAGTGCAATGTTCTGCTTCTTTCCCTCTTTTCTGCAGAAATTCTGCTGATTTACCTCTTTTCTGCAAAATTTTCAGCCCTTTTACCTCTTATCAGCACAATTCTCAGCAGCTTCTGCTCATTTCACCATAATTGTCAGTCTCTCCATCTCCTTCCTTGTGAGAGTCAGTTTGGCACAGTGAGATGAGTAGCCGCCTTGAGCCCAGAAGGGCCAGGTTCAAATCCTGCTCAGGGCAATGTTTTTTTTTTCACCACCATACAACTTTTTGCAACTTTTTATCTTTTTCAGCTTTTCAGCAGACAGCTTCAGCGTTCAGGCATCCACACAGCATTTTCGCAGGAAATGCAAATTTTTCTAGTTATTATTATTCTCCATCTTCCGCCTAAATTTCGGCACGTATCACGCCCCGCAGTTTTGAGAAAAGCTTCATATATGTTACCTCATTTTGTGCGGCTGGATCTGGAATGGTGTGCTATGACTTTTGGTGTTTATGACTATTATAGTTTTTTAAATATAATATTTTAGTGAAAATTTTCCCGCGCTCCTCTGCCAAACAGTTTTGACAATAGGCGTACATATGTTACATAATTTGTGCGGCTGGAGCTGGGCTAGTATGGTACGACTTTGGTGTTTATGACTTTTATGTTTTTGAAATATTTAGATTTTAGTGCAAATTTGGGCCAATTTCTAGGCTCCTGAGAAAGATTCTACTTTTGGCCCCATAGAAACAGACTTCATTTGTGGTGTGTTGGCTCTCTCTAGTGGTATACCCGGAGTAGTACAGCCAAAAAGTTTATGCTTGGGCTGAAACTCCATATCCCACAATTCATAGCACGCCTCTGCAGAGTAAACAATGGCGGCCACCACTTCGTTTTATATGTCTTTTATTAGTATTTCTAGGTCACAAAATAAACTTTTAAGATATTTTCAGGCGAGAATGTAGGTGTGTAAACTTCAAATATCTGCTCGTTTTATCAAGACATCCCATGTTAGCGACAATTCTCTTACGTGTTGCTGATAGCCGGCTAGCTAGCTAGCGCCGCTAGCTTAGCTAGCTAAGCTAGCAGCGCTAGCGACCCTTCGTGAAAAACCACCCAGGCTTGGCTGATAGTGAGGTGGCTAAAATTTGTTTAATCGCCCGATCGCTCGGCAAGGGTCTGTGTCTTAGCTGGACTTATTTTTCGTTTATATGGGCCGATGATGCTAGTCGATGTGGAAAAAATAACTGAGTTGTTTGGTGGTGGAGCTACAACAGAGGGCAGCTATCCACCGGTGTGTGACAGAAAGGACATGCCGCGAACGAGACATACAAGGCGGTGAGGCTACCGCCGATCGACCGGTGTTTGCTAACGCGGAGGTCAATCGTGGATCAGGGAAAGCGAAGGCAGGAGCGTGAGGTGAACTGAATTTCAGGTAAGAAGTTATGACCTGCACTCTATTTGGGTCAGATATAAACCGAGTTTAGGTGTAGTTTATTTTCGTTGTGCTGACTTTTTCAATCACTTACAATAACTCATACTGCCTAGCACGACAGAGTTTGTATACAGCTGTGTGCGCGCTAAGTTACCGATGTTACCGATGTTGAACTTTATGACAGCCTCCCCTGTCATTCTCTCGCCTGTTGAAACTTCAGTCATGAAACTGATCAATGATCGGCTTTTCTCTCTTGTTTGTTTATCGCGCTAAACAACAGCAGCACATTTAAGCTTGATCAGCTGTTGTTAGAATTCATTTGCTTTTAATTTCTAGTATCAGCTGATGTTTGCTGCAGCCACAGCTGTAAAAACGGGTGATGGAGAAACAGGTTTACCCTTAGGTGACATGAATGAGTTGAAGGGAAGTTATGAACTGTTTCTGAGAGACAAATATACACCAAGCTCCTTTTTTTGTGTAGCTGACAGCTGGTAACTGTGCAGGGGCGGATCTAGCAAAGCTTTTGCCAGGGGGCCAGGTAGGGCATTAACAGAGAAAGGTGGACACAAAGATATACTTTTCTTTCTTACTCTCATATAAAATATTTAGCTTTTATTAAATAGTTATCTGAATCTTAGAACCAAAGTTTGTATAATAATACACAAGATTGGCTGTAGACCATTGTTCATCATTCAGAACACTGTGTAAAAATAACAAAAAACAAAAATTGAATGCAAAAGTGCATAAATATTTATTTTACGTGTTTGATGTGTGTGGCGGGGCGTGGTCTGCAGTGCCGCTGCAGGGGAGGTGGACCCACCTGAGCGGCACCTGCAATCACGCCTCTCGGGCGGAGTCTATGCTCTCTCGGCTGTTTTTTGGGTGTGTGTCGGGCTGTGAGTTGAAAAGCTACAGCCGGCTGTTTGGGTACACCAACCATGTGTGAAAAGTGCTCCATAACGTAATGCTTCAAAGCGTGTTCATGCAAACATTGTCGGGTCTGCCGTGGTACAATGGGACTTCTGCTCATGAACCTGTGTGCACAGCGTCTGCAAATCGGCGCTGTACGAAGTAACTTCATCTTTACACAAAACTGTAAGCTGTTATCTGTGAAGCGTGAGCGGTGTTTGTTTTTACCATAGTTCATGGTGGAGAATTGGTGCTCTTCTGAGTTTTGCTCTCTGTAGCTGTATGAATGGCAAACTACACTGAATAGCAGCGGCATAGGCACACTTAAAATTTCTTCTGAAATTTTCGCTTTCTAGTTATTATTATTATTATTCTCCAGTTTCCGCCTGAAATTTTGCAGCGAAACTCGCCCCGCAGTTTTGAGACAAACTTCATATATTACCTCATTTTGTGCGGCTGGATCTGGAATGGTGTGCTATGACTTTTGGTGTTTATGACTATTATAGTTTTTTAAATATTAATATTTTAGTGAAAATTTTCCCGCGCTCCTCTGCCAAACAGTTTTGACAATAGGCTTACATATGTTAGATCATTTTGTGCGGCTGGAGCTGGACTAGTATGGTACGACTTTTGGTGTTCATGACTTTTATAGTTTTTTAAATATTAATATTTTAGTGCAAATTTAGAAAGATTCTTCTTTTGGCGCCATAGAAACAGACTTCATTTGTGGTGTGTTGGCTCCATCTTTTGGTCCCACTGAAACAAATTTCAGACTTCATTTGTGGTGTGTTGGTAGCAATGACGACACTAACCAATGACGACACTATCAACGGCGCGTCTCTTCGCTCCTCCTCCGCTTTGAAATTGACCGTAAACGTGCTTTTCTGAGACAGCGTCACTATCTCTTCAGTGGTAACGCGTCTTTCCCCCCCTCCTCCGCTTTGGAATTGAATTTACAGGGATTTTCTGAAGTGTTTACTAAGACACCCTTAAGCTTTTACAAGGTAAGTGTATCTCTCTCCCTCTGGTTTGAAATGTAGGTTTGAAAGAGATTTTTTTGTGTGTTTCTGGGTGAGCTCTTTCTCTGGATTTCGGCACTGTGCTAA
Source organism: Oreochromis niloticus (assembly GCF_001858045.2). NCBI lineage: Eukaryota > Metazoa > Chordata > Actinopteri > Cichliformes > Cichlidae > Oreochromis > Oreochromis niloticus. The sequence goes on along the minus strand of NW_020328253.1, from coordinate 11,716 downwards.
AGCTAGCTAGCGGATATTGAGCATAGCTAAGCCTCTTTGGCCCTCGTTTGACTTTGACTTTGAAAGGAATTTTCTATGTTTGGACGCTAATATGTACAAAATGACTGTGGTTAGACGCTAATCGGCTAATTTAAGCGTATCTGCGTCCCTCTGCTTTGAAATGTAGGTTTGAAAGAGATTTTTTTGTGTTTCTGGGTGAGCTCTTTCTCTGGATTTCGGCACTGTGCTAAAGCTAGCTAGCGGATATTGAGCATAGCTAAGCCTCTTTGGCCCTCGTTTGACATTGACTTTGAAAGGAATTTTCTATGTTTTGACGCTAATATGTACAAAATGACTGTGGTTAGACACCAATCGGCTAATTTAAGCGTATCTGCGTCTCTCTGGTTTGAAATGTAGGTTTGAAAGAGATTTTTTTGTGTTTCTGGGTGAGCTCTTTCTCTGGATTTCGGCACTGTGCTAAAGCTAGCTAGCGGATATTGAGCATAGCTAAGCCTCTTTGGCCCTCGTTTGACATTGACTTTGAAAGGAATTTTCTATGTTTTGACGCTAATATGTACAAAATGACTGTGGTTAGACGCTAATCGGCTAATTTAAGCGTATCTGCGTCCGTCTGCTTTGAAATGTAGGTTTGAAAGAGATTTTTTTTGTGTTTCTGGGTGAGCTCTTTGACTGGATTTCGGCACTGTGCTAAAGCTAGCTAGCGGATATTGAGCATAGCTAAGCCTCTTTGGCCCTCGTTTGACATTGAAAGGAATTTTCTATGTTTGGACGCTAATATGTACAAAATGACTGTGGTTAGACGCTAATCGGCTAATTTAAGCGTATCTGCGCCCCTCTGCTTTGAAATGTAGGTTTGAAAGAGATTTTTTTGTGTTTCTGGGTGAGCTCTTTGACTGGATTTCGGCACTGTGCTAAAGCTAGCTAGCGGATATTGAGCATAGCTAAGCCTCTTTGGCCCTCGTTTGACATTGACTTTGAAAGGAATTTTCTATGTTTTGACGCTAATATGTACAAAATGACTGTGGTTAGACACTAATCGGCTAATTTAAGCGTATCTGCGCCCCTCTGCTTTGAAATGCAGGTTTGAAAGAGATTTTTTGGTGTGTTTCTGGGTGAGCTCTTTGTCTGGATTTCGGCACTGTGCTAAAGCTAGCTAGCGGATATTGAGCATAGCTAAGCCTCTTTGGTCCTAGTTTGAAATTGACTTTGAAAGGAATTTTCTATGTTTTGACGCTGATATGGTCGGCTGCATCCTTCGGAGGACCCGGCCTTCGCGGTCTACGTGGGGCCGGTCCTTTGACAGCCTTTGTCGCCTGGCTGCGACGTAATCGGCCTTCAAACGCGGCCTCTGGAGGATGCAGCCGACGTTTTGGGACACAGCTTTCGACTGTATTCCAGCGGTATCGTTTGTAATTAAAACTTTTAACAGGCGACTGTCGCGTCCTAATCAATAGCTTCGTTGTACCCGCGTTTCACACCTCTTTTTCTGTCTTCATAAGGCGTTAACTACAGCAGTCTTTAATACCTCAACTCTTGCTTCAGCCAAGGTAAGTGTCCCCCTTATATTTTCTGTGTGTGTTCAGGAGATATCTAGAAAATAGAGCTGTTGTTTGTAATTAAGACTTTTAAGATTAGATGGTACAGTGTTTTTACTCTCTTCCAAATGTAGCCGGTCTCACCTTAAACTCCGTTTGCCGTTAGTTCTCTGCGTTGTGTTGTGTAAATAACCAGAGGATTCAGCTCTCTCTTTGCCAGCTGGGGCAGATTTATTCTCCCAGAACTGTTTAAAATAAAAATAAAACAGTACAGCGACTTCACTTTACTGGACTTCTGCATGAACACCTCTCCTCAGCGGGACCTCTAGGCGACTGAGGTGCAACATCACAATAAAATCTAATTAACAAATAATACTGCTAAAATGTATTTATAATCATATATAACAAATGAAAATGCACTGCATCGTGACCATATAGTGACAATTACCTCAACAACAAAATTATAGTTTAGGGAGACTTCATTTACCAGTGGCAATTTTACATATTTTTTTAGTTACATATATCTAACAGTAAGTTGAAACAGTGAACATGAATCACAAACAAAAAATATAACCAGTACACACAAAAATAAAAGAGGGAGCTCACATACCTGTTTAAAATAAAAATAAAACAGTACAGCGACTTCACTTTACTGGACTTCTGCATGAACACCTTCAAGGGAGAGAGAAGGATAGTGGACCACATGAGAAGTCACCTGCATGCTCCTATGCTCTCATCTGAGGATGGCTAACTAGCATGTTACAATAAAGTGCTGTACTCGACAGAGAAAGAATAATTCACACTGAAACATCAAACAAAACTGTGAGACAAAATGTACAAAGAGAACAAGCAGCGTTTGAATTACTTTTAGTTACTTTAACTGTGTTTATTCACTCTGTAACTGAGAACACTAGCGTACGCTCACTTCTCCTCAGCGGGACCTCTAGGCGACTGAGGAAAATAGCGCGCAGCTACAGGAAGTGACTTCGTGGGAAGTCAAAGGTCACACAAACAAAATAAAAGCTCCCAAAATATAAATACAGAAAATAAACATATATATAAATAAACACATATACATAACCAATACTGACAATCCAAAATAACACTGCAGGATGGATCTTTGGTGAAATATAAATTATTTTTTAATACACCCGTTACACAAACAGTAAAGTTCCTCTTTGTCTCTCAGTAGGAAATCTAAACCAGACAGTACAAGGCTACATTTCAGCGTTACAAGCCAATCAGTTTGCTAATTGTTCTGTGAGATTTGTTTGCAAAGTTTAAGGTGTTAAAGCAGGAGCTGGCATTCTGCCAGAGCCTCAGCAACAAGACCGCCTCCCAGCAACGAGACTGCCTGTCAGCCTTGCAAGGTACCCAATTTCCAATTACTCTATAACAAAATGTTGTGGGCAACAAGACTGTCTCCTAGGTTTGCAAGCCAATCACTTTGCCTAATGTTCTTGTAAGATTTGTTTGAAAAGTTTGAGGTGGTAACTGTGAGCTGTGAACATCCGGGTTTGCTTGCTGCTGGCATTCGACCAGCGTGTCAGCAACAACACTGCCTCCCAGCTTGCAAGGTAATTACTTTCCCAATTACTGTACACCAAAATGGACTAACTGTCGTGGTCAACAAATCTGCCTCCCAACTTTCAAGGTAATCACTTTCCCAATTACAATATACAAACTGTTATGGAACTTTACTTAACAAAGCCTTAAGACCGGGTAGTGACACTATCAATATGTCTATTTAAAGAAAAGAGAGATTTTTTTTTTTTTTTGTTCTTGTAGTCATCTTGTCTATCAATGTATCAGAGGGTTAAAATAAATTGCTTGAAATGCCAATAATTAATATTCTGTTTTTATGCTGACATTCTACCAGATACCGAGAAGAAATAAAAGATCCCAGGCACAAAAGAAGCGCTGGAAACCACTTGACTTGGTCGATCCTGCTGTCCCAATGCTCACTGGCCACAACCAAGATGAGGCAGTCAGTCGTTTTCCATCTGACCAGGTAATGAGGATATGGTAGTGATCACAGACAGTCGAACAGTTTTCGAAACACATTTGAGACAATTAAGAACACTTACCCATACAGTTTAGGATTTTTTTGTTATAATGTCACACACGTGGCATAACATGCATGGTATGTAGAACATTTAAATGAAATGAATGTGTCAGGTCACTTAATGTCTTCTATACACTTTTTCCTGGGTTAGCAGACGTCACCAGCCAGGTTATCTTTGGAAACACAGGATAGACCCACCTCCTTATGTTCCCCAGGTCCCAAGGTAAATATCAAAAAATATTCCTTTATTAAGAAATTACAAGTATGCCCACCATAGGGCTGCTCGATTATGGCAAAAATGATAATCACGATTATTTTCACTGTGTCAGGAGTTTTCCTTGTATTGCAACCCAGGTCGGAATAAAACGCTCAGACAGGTTAACGTGTACACGGTCGAGACTCAGGGAGAGACTCGCGCCGCTGCAGTAAAAGGAAGAGTCTTTATTCAGAGAGCACATACAGGAAGAGAGAAAATAGAACTGCAGGCTTCCTGTGTAACTTCCCCATTTAAGAGTCTGCACAGAGTTGCAGAGTTTAAGCTGAATACTGAAAAGAGCAAACACATTTAGATAATGAAACGTACTTTTAAGCATAACATAATAAAATCCCAAAATCCTAAGAAATCTCTTAACACACTGAAATCTAGATCTCCATTATTTGACAATATTTATTTAACAATAACAATGTATTGAATAATGGCTTTAAAGATTGTCATAAAATAGTGTGCAAATACTGATAACAGTGTAAATGTTTACAATATAAAAAATAAATGAAAAATGTAAACATGTATGTTTAGTGAACTTTACAGTGTTGCTCCGTGGTGCAGGTACGACATTGTAGCAACTTTACACACTATGTCTACTTGATCCACGTCTGACTTCGCGAACCCATAATGTTTCCACACCACTGAAAGTTTTTTTTTTTTTTTTAAATCTCTTTTCAACCAACGGCAGTCACTCTCCTCTCCAAATAACTTCTGCTTAGCTTCCGAGCTTCCCTCTGTTACCTCCTCTAATTGTTGTGATGCGTGTTTGAAACGCAGAGAGGTGCGCTCGATTTGCCACACGGAGCGGCGCGAGAGAAAAGCACGAGGGAGGTGCTAATAATCGACTCATTCTCTCGACTCCTTTTTAATGATCGTTGAAAGCCCAGATCGTAATTTCGATTAAAATTAGATTAATTGAGCAGCCCTACCACCCATGTGTATAACCAGTCTGTATATATCTGGTCTTTGGTGTCTATAACCACAGTTGATATGTAGTCTTTCACTTAAAGCATGTTTGCTAACAAAGGGTTTTTTAATTTATTTTATAGCTCCGAACAGGTAATTCTGATGTGGTAGTGAGGACATACAATATATTTTTATAACACTTACCCATACAGTTGACCATTTCTACCTTGTAATGTTACCCAACTGGCATAACAGTTCATGCCATGCATTGCATTGTAAATTGAAATTAAAGTGTCAGGTCACTTAATGTCTTAACATATATTCTTTTTGCCTGGGTTAGCAGCCAGCACCAGCCAGCTTGTCCTTGGAAACGGAGAATAGACCCACCTCCTTATGTCCTCCAGGCAGCAAGGTAAATTTAAAACGGTGTTCCTCCATTAAGGAGTTATAGTGGACAGTTACATTACCATTAAATGTTAAAGACATATGGTTACATGTTAGCCTTATGCAAACAGTAAGAATTTTGTTGTCTCGCTTCTGTTAGTTTTGTTTAAAGTTACACTCACTTTCAAATTTCTTAGTAGTTATGCAAACAGCTGGAATTTTTTTTTTTATTGCTTTATAAGTTTTGTAACCGCTACTGTTTCATGTTTCTTTAAAGTATCCAGTGTTCATTCTATTCAAATCTGTAGTAGGTTTTCTAATTTTGATTAACTGTATTATCAGAGTTCAGAAACTCGTCCACCAGCAAAACGAGTCTGGGCAACTGATGATTTCCACACGGCATCAAATTCTCCACCTAAAAAGGTATGTCTACAAATGTCTCTAACCAATTAGTATACATGTGATGTTTGCTGTATAATCACCGGGGTTGATATTTAGTCTTTCACCAAGTGTGCTTGCTAACTCGTACTAAATATACTAAAATGTTAGACTAAACATGTAGATTTGTCAATTTCTTTCATCAGACTCCTAAAATGCAGACATCTCAACAGCTATTTCTGTCTGTCTGTTTAGCTATTTCTATATCTATTGTTCTGAAAAAACTTTTATACCATTTTATACTTAAAGCTTTAGATAAATTGACATCCACAGTGAAAGCAGTGCAATAAATACAAACATGATTTTGTGACACTCACCTTTTCTCAAGATGGATGTCAGTGTATTCTGTTTCAATCACATTTAACCTGTAACTGAATTTTGTGTCATTTCTTTACAAAACGTAAGACAACTATGAAACGTGTTTTTATGGCACATGTACAGAACCATCTGGTTTAATCTGAAATCAGTGAATGAATTACATCTAATTTAAGAGCATCTGAGATCCTCTTGCGAATAATACGTAAACAGATTTCCTTTGATATATTGTATTTAGGCTGCAATTTAGTTGATGTTTGAAGGCCTGCAGCAACCTAAAATAATGTGTTATACTGAAAGAAATTAACTGCTTTGAAAATATGAGGAGCAGAAGGTACAGGTATGACCTTTGTAAAAGGTCATTAAAAAACAGCACTAAAGCAAATTACAGATATCTAAAATATTTGTCATTTTTACTTCCCACCTTTGCTCTCTCCCACTCTCTCTCACTGTTCCTGTCACTGTCTTTCTGCCTGTCTCTTTCTGGCTTATCTGATGCTGCGTATCTTTAGATTATGCTGTAATATGATTGAGGAGTGATATAATTTGGCTTCATTTGCCTGAACATTGTTTCATTATTTTACCATAGTTAAAAAAAATGTTGTTACTTTACAAGAAAATCTAAATTTATACAACTCTTGCCACTTAAAATGTCTTACATCATTGTACCAAGAGTTACATATGTTTTACTCAACTGTGAAATGCATATCATTAAATACTAAACAATAACATGTCACCTTTACCATTCCTTGATCAGCCTTTCCACAACACAAATGAAGAACTAGTGACAGAGGAGCTACAGAGCAACGCAGTTCAGCACTTCTGGTGTGTCAGTGCAACTCATTGTCAAAGTGATGAAAGGTACACAGAATTCTCTCGAAATCATCAGTGCACATGTAATGCCTCACATTCCTGGCCTACCTTAATGAGGAACACCAGTTCAACACAGCCCGACTTGATAAGGTGCTTGAACAGGGAGATGCACTCTACTGTTGGATTAAAACAAATCTTCAGCAGGAGAGGCGTTATACACAAGATCATTGACCATGGAGGACCTGCCCAAAGAAGTTCATGCTGACATAAATGTCTACAGTGTGAAAATGGACAACATAAGGTATGGATACCTGAAAGCAGCAGACAAAACTTATCAAAGAAAAGGGTGGTGGTTGCCTCTTGCTAGTCGCCTTGTATGTCTGTCAACAGATGTGAACTATGCTTTGCTCATGGTTTCGCCTCAGTGCATTGCAGTTTTCCGTGACAAATCTGGGAGGTATGGATTATTTGATTCACATTCAAGAAGTGCAGCAGGTTTACCCCAGCCAAATGGAACAGCAGTCATGCTCACTTTCACTCATGTGAATGACCTGATCACCCACCTGCATAATCTTTTTCAAAATCAAGGCAGGTATGCAAGATATGAGTTTGTGCCTGTTTCTTTCAAAAGAGTCAGCAGTCACAACGAACAGCCTGCACAGTCAGCTGAAGCAACACCAGGAGCAACAGCTACATCACCACAAAATGATGAACCACAAATCGCAAATCCACTGTGCAAGTGCCTCAACCAGAATCAGCCCAAACCTACATGACAATGTTAGAAAGTGCTTTAAACCCACAACAAGACAAATGGCTTTAAATCAAATTTGTGAACATCAACTTGAAACATCTGTTGATCCAACAAGCAACATCCAAACAGAACACAGAAATCTTGAACTCAATAATGAAAGAGATAAAGTCATAGATAAAGCCCCCCAAAAAGCAAGAAATGTGTGTAATTAAATAAACCACGACGTGGGAAGCTATTCGTCAAGCTCAAAAAGTCAAAGCAGCATGTAAAAGCTAAAGAAAAATCTTCATCTGAAGACTTTGCAAAGAAGATAAACAAAAAAAGACACGAAAAGGAACGATATGCCTGCTTTCCTGAATTTCGAATGAAAAAATTACAGGCTGTGAAAACTCAATATGCTCAAACTGTCATCGCCATAAACAAAACTGTTATCAGCCAAGATTATTATGCAATCTCATATTCAAGAGAAGATAAAAGCCCACAAGGTGAAGAGATACCAAAATGATCCTCATTTCAACAAAAAAAGAGAGACTACATTATCAGAAGATATACCACAGATGCCAGCTTTCGAACCAGACAGAAACAATATGTGTTCCGAAGATACAACACGGATGCTGACTTTCAAAGCAGACAGAAGCAATATCTGGTCCAAAGGTACAACACGGATGCTGACTTTCAAAGCAGACAGAAGCAATATCTGGTCCAAAGGTACAACACGGATGCTGACTTTCAAAGCAGACAGAAAAATACATAAGAACAAAATATGCATCGGATCCAAACTACAGGCACAAACAAAAAAAATCAATTCATGCCAGGTATCATAATGACTCACAATTCAGACTGCACCATATACAGCGCTGTGCAGTACCAGAGACACAAAATGGCTACCACTGCATCTTTCGCCATTTATAAAAGTTGTGTGCGCAGAGAATAAAGAAGAAATACAGACGACTAGTAACACAATTCCAGCAGGGTCCACAGTCTGAAGCACAGCCCCAGCTTGTAGTGAATAGTGTGATGCAAGCAGCCACATTAGCTTTCCGTGAAACAATTAAGTTAGGACCCACCCATGTCTGTACAGTGTGCCACAGAACTCTGTTTCCTAATCAAGTTAACACTGCAAAAGATCAAAGTATGTTAAAATAGTCACATTGTTGACACTTGCTTGACAGGAAAATTTGTCCATGTTTGTGACGGGATGCTCAGCTAATTGTACTTTCCCAAAACAAAGAATGGAGGAGTGGATTTGCTACAACTGTGACAGCCACCTACAACGAGGAAAGATCCTTCCATCGCAGTGGCAAACAATTTAGCACTAGCACCCATTCCAATTGAACTGAGTCAATTAAATGTACTAGAACGACAACTGATTGCTAAAATTCTCCCGTTTGCCAAAATCATTGCATTACCAAAAGGACAGCAAAGAGCCGTACATGGGGCTGTTGTTTGTGTACCGTCGGATGTGGAAACCACAGTAAACTGTCTTCCAGACCTAGCAATGAAGCCCAGCTCCTGCAGGTACAACTGAAAAGACACATCAGATTCAAAGGATACCAACACTTCTACACTGTGAACATGAAGAATGTGTTAGCAGGATTATCAAAGCTAAAAGAGATGCATTCAGAATACAAAGATGTATCTATTGATGATGACGCTACTTTTGCTGATCCACAAATAATCAGATAATCGAGACGGAACATGACACTGCTGATGCAGATATTCAAGATGCACTGCCCAGAAACTTCGACAACCAAATTCTACCAGAAAGAAGAACCACTGAGGATACAACAGCTGGAACTTGAGCCATGTCATGATGTAAACGAACTATTGGAGCCTGAACAGTCAAATGGAGAGCCCTTACAAGATACGGAGAAAGAAAAGGAAGAACTTCGCCTGGTCTTGTTCTAGACACCTGTATGCAACCACCAGATATAGCACAGGACATTTTATCATATGGTGAAGGAATATTTAGCATTGCACCCGCCCAAGAAATAGACCTGTTGGCTTCTTCTCTGTTCCTAAACTTGAAGCCATGGCCTTTGCAGTCAGTTCCAAGAACACATTAGATGAAGCCAGACAAGTCAAACTGTCCCCAAGCATGTATTTTAATACACGGCTGTTCTCTGCAGATACACGGTTTGCAACTGACCAAAGCTACCTATTCTTTGCACAGTTTGTAACAGAAACACACATGGCTACAAACAGCATGTCCATCCAATTGCGCAAAGGTAAGGCAATCACCAAGGATGGACGTAGAATTTGTAACAGAATGCTTCAAAATAAAGACGAAGTGGAGAGACTGATAAATAACAAAGATGCAACACGCTTCATGAAACCTCTGAGAGGTACTCCAGCCTATTGGGAGAAGGCACTGAAAGATCTGCATGCTATGGTCAGACAGTTAGGAAAGCCGACTTTTTTCCTGACATTTTCAGCTGCTGAAATGAGATGGCCTGAGGTTGTTGAGGTCATAAAAACTCAACAAGGTGAACAAGTGGATTTTTCACAACTTGACTGGAACACAAAGTGTGAAATTCTCCGAAGCAACCCTGTGACTGTGATGCGATTGTTTGAAAAAGAGTCGATGCACTAATGACAACACTGATCCTGTCCCCAGCACAGCCCATCGGTGAAGTAGAAGATTACTTTTATCGAGTGGAGTTTCAGGCCAGAGGTAGCCCTCATATCCATTTACTGGTTTGGGTCAAAGATGCACCTAAATTTGGAAGCGACCTTGAAGACCACGTGTACAAATTTATTGACAAGTACATAACATGTAAGATGCCTGACCAAAATGCCGATCCTGAACTTCACAAAATTGTGTCTGAGGTTCAAGTCCACAGCAGAAATCACTCCAGATCCTGCAAAAAAGGTAATGTGTCATGTAGGTTTGGGTTCCCCAAACTACCGTAGACCAAACAATGATCACTTTCCCAAGCCCAGATGATGACGATGATCACAATGATAAGCAGCATAGCACAAGTAAGGAGAAAGGCACAAATGAAAAACAAAAGCAAAAAAACAGACGAATGGCGCTCGCAAAAAACAGAAAGAGCCAAGAAAAACTCCAGCCATTGAGAGATTTGCTCTGTGACCCAAATTCCTCGTTTGAGGACTTGTCTGAGCTGCTTCACAAATGCAATTAACTTATGAACAATACTTGGATTGTGTCTTCAATTTAAGCAATGGCCATGTCATCCTCTTAAAGCGTGAACCTAATGACTGCTGGGTGAATGCATACAATGCAGATCTGCTGAGAGCCTGGAATGCCAACATGGACATCCAATATGTCATTGATGACTACAGCTGCCTGATGTACATGATGTCTTATGTCTCTAAACCCGAATTTGAGATGACACAATTTCTTAATGGAGTCATCCAGGAGGTCAAAAAGTCCAATGTCAATGAAAGAAGAAATGAAACAGATAATGCAGGCATATGCTAAACACAGAGAAGTCAGTGCCCAAGAATCCGTGCAAGGACATGCAGCCTGCCACTAAAAAAGTGTTCACGCAGTGTGGTGTTCATCAACTGATGATGATGCCCTGAAAATGAGTCTCCCGATGAGCAGGTTGCAGAGCATGGCACCAGATGATGAAAATGTGTGGATGTCTGGATTGCCAGAAAAATATGCAAACAGACCCAGAACACCTGAGTTTGAAAGAATGTGTTGGCTGAATTTGCTTCAGAGTACAGGATTCTCTACAGCCGTCAACAGAGTCAAAAATGCCATCCCTCTTTTGAATAACATGGGTTATATTCAAAAGAGAACAAGAGGGAAACCTGCAATAATCAGATATCTCGGTTCTCAGAAAAGAAACAACCAGAGAGTTTTATAGCAGACTACTAAAACTTTATTTTCCACATCGATCAAATGATGACCTTAAAAACACAACATACCCCACATCCGAACAGTTCTACAAAAGTGGACGAAAACATGGTTTTGCAGTACGGCCAATTGTTACCTTTAACAAAAGCGTTATGAAAGCCATGGCAAAACAATGGAAAGGGCACTGGAACAGATTGAACAACAAGGCCCACTTATCAATAGGAACACCTTTGCACCTGAGGTTGAAGTAGATCATTTAGAGTGTGTGGCCCAACGACAATCCAGACATGACACTGACGAAAATGAAATGGACATTGTTCCAGACTACCAAGTCAGTGGTAGCAGCAGTGGAGCCATGCCAGCAATCATAGCACCAAAGCTGAGCCCAGACTTGTCAGAAAAATGTACCAAAGTC
>NW_020328252.1:0-19745 GCF_001858045.2 Oreochromis niloticus | reverse complement strand
AAGTCTATGGGGAGGTTTTGAAATTCAGAGCTGAAAGTCTGAAACGGGAGGCATTTTCAAATCGCCAATCTCTTTAACAGCAAAGTTAGGACATGAGGCTTGTGCCAATATTCTTCAGACACTGCTGACACTCACAGTGGAAGCAGTTTTTACAATATCTTACCGTTGAGCAATGAATTACGTTGTTTGAGGGGTGGAATCTGTCCTTCTCTCAGTCTTCAAACTCTGGAAATGAAGCCGTTTCTTCTCTGTCATATCTCCGCGACGGAGGTAGAACGAGCTATGAAAATCGCAGTCAAAATACACCAAAGTCCGCTGATTCACCCAGTATAAGAATATGCTGCTAGCCCTCCTAGTTTTGAGTTACACGACGTTTTGTAACTCCAAAAAACGGCGTTTTTCGCCTCTCACCGCGATCTATTTTCTGACTGCCCAAGTATCTGTCTTTCAGACCGCCGCCCCTTTCCAGGTGGTGCAATCAGTAATGACACGGCTCTGCAGCTCAAAGGTCGTGGGTTCAATCCACCTTGGTCCACGTTTTTTTTTCACTACAAATTTATACACTATCACAGACCTGTAATTTATATTGCTAATTTATTACAATTCTGCAAGTTTTATGATTTTAGCAGCTTTTCTAATATGGACCTCAGATTCTTGTTAACGCTCCATGGCAGAAACAAGTACACAGCCTGATGAAGCAGACTGAGGCAGTACCTCTGATTGGTGAATTTGAGCAGAACCAGGTTGTTCTTTTCATTTCATTTCTTTATTTATTTCACACATGGTTCACAGTGTTTCTTTTTCTACATACGAACCTTCTGCTCTTTTCAGCAGAAATTTGCTCATTCACCTCTTTTCAGTGCATGTTCTGCTTCTTTCCCTCTTTTCTGCAGAAATTCTGCTGATTTACCTCTTTTCTGCAAAATTTTCAGCCTTTTACTCTTTCAGCACAATTCTCAGCAGCTTCTGCTCATTTCACCTAATTGTCAGTCTCTCCATCTCTTCCTTTGAGAGTCAGTTTGGCACAGTGAGATGAGTAGCCGCCTTGAGCCCAGAAGGGCCAGGTTCAAATCCTGCTCAGGGCAATGTTTTTTTTTCACCACCATACAACTTTTTGCAACTTTTTATCTTTTTCAGCTTTTCAGCAGACAGCTTCAGCGTTCAGGCATCACACAGCATTTTCGCAGGAAATGCAAATTTTCTAGTTATTATTATCTCCATCTTCCGCCTAAATTTCGGCACGTATCACGCCCCGCAGTTTGAGAAAAGCTTCATATATGTTACCTCATTTTGTGCGGCTGGATCTGGAATGGTGTGCTATGACTTTGGTGTTTATGACTATTATAGTTTTTTAAATATTATATTTTAGAAAATTTTCCCCGCTCTCTGCAAACAGTTTTGACAATAGGCGTACATATGTTACATAATTTTGTGCGGCTGGAGCTGGCTAGTATGGTACGACTTTGGTGTTTATGACTTTTATTTTTGAATATTTAGTTTTAGTGCAAATTTGGGCCATTTCTAGGCTCCTGAGAAAGATTCTACTTTTGGCCCCATAGAAACAGACTTCATTTGTGGTGTGTTGGCTCTCTCTAGTGGTATACCCGGAGTAGTACAGCCAAAAAGTTTATGCTTGGCTGAAACTCCATATCCCACAATTCATAGCACGCCTCTGCAGAGTAACAATGGCGGCCACCACTTCGTTTTATATGTCTTTTATTAGTTTCTAGGTCACAAAATAAACTTTTAAGATATTTTCAGGCGAGAATGTAGTGTTAAACTTCAAATATCTGCTCGTTTTATCAAGACTCCCATGTTAGCGACAATTCTCTTACGTGTTGCTGATAGCCGGCTAGCAGCTAGCGCCGCTAGCTTAGCTAGCTAGCTAGCGCGCTAGCGACCCTTCGTGAAAAACCACCCAGGCTTGGCTGATAGTGAGGTGGCTAAAATTTGTTTATCGCCCGATCGCTCGGCAAGGGTCTGTGTCTTAGCTGGACTTATTTTTCGTTTATATGGGCCGATGATGCTAGTCGATGTGGAAAAATAACTGAGTTGTTTGGTGTGGAGCTACAACAGAGGGCAGCTATCCACCGTGTGTGACAGAAAGGACATGCCGCGAACGAGACATACAAGGCGTGGGCTACCGCCGATCGACGGTGTTTGCTAACGCGGAGGTCAATCGTGGATCAGGGAAAGCGAAGGCAGGAGCGTGAGAGTGAACTGAATTCAGGTAAGAAGTTATGACCTGCACTCTATTTGGGTCAGATATAAACCGAGTTTAGGTGTAGTTTATTTTCGTTGTGCTGACTTTTTCAATCACTTACAATAACTCATACTGCCTAGCACGACAGAGTTTGTATACAGCTGTGTGCGCGCTAAGTTACCGATGTTACCGATGTTGAACTTATGACAGCCTCCCCTGTCATTCTCTCGCCTGTTGAAACTTCAGTCATGAAAACTGATCAATGATCGGCTTTTCTCTCTTGTTTGTTTATCGCGCTAAACAACAGCGCACATTTAAGCTTGATCAGCTGTTTGTAGAATTCATTGCTTTTAATTTCTAGTATCAGCTGATGTTTGCTGCCCACAGCTGTAAAAACGGTGATGGAGAAACAGGTTTACCCTTGGTGACTGAATGAGTTGAAGGGAAGTTATGAACTGTTTCTGAGAGACAAATATACACCAAGCTCCTTTTTGTGTAGCTGACAGCTGGTAACTGTGCAGGGGCGGATCTAGCAAAGCTTTTGCCAGGGGCCAGTAGGGCATTAACAGAGAAAGGTGGACACAAAGATATACTTTTCTTTCTTACTCTCATATAAAATATTAGCTTTTATTAAATAGTTATCTGAATCTTAACCAAAGTTTGTATAATAATACACAAGATTGGCTGTAGACATTGTTCATCATTCAGAACACTGTGTAAAAATAACAAAAACAAAATTGAATGCAAAAGTGCTAAAATTTATTTTACGTGTTGATGTGTGTGGCGGGCGTGGTCTGCAGTCCGCTGCAGGGAGGTGGACCACCTGAGCGGCACCTGCAATCACGCCTCTCGGCGGAGTCTATGCTCTCTCGGCTGTTTTTGGGTGTGTGTCGGGCTGTGAGTTGAAAAGCTACAGCCGGCTGTTTGGTACACCAACCATGTGTGAAAATGCTCCATAACGTAATGCTTCAAAGCGTGTTCATGCAAACATTGTCGGGTCTGCCGTGGTAATGGGACTTCTCTCATGAACCTGTGGTGCACAGCGTCTGCAATCGGCGCTGTACGAAGTAACTTCATCTTTACACAAACTGTAAGCTTTATCGTGAGCGTGAGCGGTGTTTGTTTACCATATTATGGTGGAGAATTGGTGCTCTTCTGAGTTTTGCTCTCTGTGCTGTATGAATGGCAAATACACTGAATAGCAGCGGCATAGGCACACTTAAAATTTCTTCTGAAATTTTCGCTTTCTAGTTATTATTTATATTATTCTCCAGTTCCGCCTGAAATTTTTGCAGCGAACTCGCCCCGCAGTTTGAGAGACACTCATATATTACTCATTTTGTGCGCTGGATCTGGAATGGTGTGCTATGACTTTGGTGTTTATGACTTTATAGTTTTTTAAATATAATATTTTAGTGAAAATTTTTCCCGCGTCCTCTGCCAAACAGTTTTGACAATAGGCTTACATATGTTAGATTTTGTGCGGCTGAGCTGGACTAGTATGTACGACTTTGGTGTTCATGACTTTTATAGTTTTTTAAATATTAATATTTTAGTGCAAATTTAGAAAGATTCTTCCTTTTGGCGCCATAGAAACAGACTTCTTTGTGGTGTGTTGGCTCATCTTTGGTCCCACTGAAACAAATTTCAGACTTTCATTTGTGGTGTGTTGGTAGCAATGACGACACTAACCAATGACGACACTATCAACGCGCGTCTCTTCGCTCCTCCTCCGCTTTGAAATTGACCGTAAACGTGCTTTTCTGAGACAGCGTCACTATCTCTTCAGTGGTAACGCGTCTTTCCCCCCCTCCTCCGCTTTGGAATTGAATTTACAGGGATTTTCTGAAGTGTTTACTAAGACACCCTTAAGCTTTTACAAGGTAAGTGTATCTCTCTCCCTCTGGTTTGAAATGTAGGTTTGAAAGAGATTTTTTTGTGTGTTTCTGGGTGAGCTCTTTCTCTGGATTTCGGCACTGTGCTAAAGCTAGCTAGCGGATATTGAGCATAGCTAAGCCTCTTTGGCCCTCGTTTGACTTTGACTTGAAAGATTTCTATGTTTGGACGCTAATATGTACAAAATGACTGTGGTTAGACGCTAATCGGCTAATTAAGCGTATCTGCGTCCCTCTGCTTTGAAATGTAGGTTGAAAGAGATTTTTTTGTGTTTCTGGGTGAGCTCTTTCTCTGGATTTCGGCACTGTGCTAAAGCTAGCTAGCGGATATTGAGCATAGCTAAGCCTTTGGCCCTCGTTTGACATTGACTTTGAAAGGAATTTTCTATGTTTGACGCTAATATGTACAAAATGACTGTGGTTAGACACCAATCGGCTAATTTAAGCGTATCTGCGTCTCTCTGGTTTGAAATGTAGGTTTGAAAGAGATTTTTTTGTGTTTCTGGGTGAGCTCTTTCTCTGGATTTCGGCACTGTGCTAAAGCTAGCTAGCGGATATTGAGCATAGCTAAGCCTCTTTGGCCCTCGTTTGACATTGACTTTGAAAGGAATTTTCTATGTTTTGACGCTAATATGTACAAAATGACTGTGGTTAGACGCTAATCGGCTAATTTAAGCGTATCTGCGTCCGTCTGCTTTGAAATGTAGGTTTGAAAGAGATTTTTTTTGTGTTTCTGGGTGAGCTCTTTGACTGGATTCGCACTGTGCTAAAGCTAGCTAGCGGATATTGAGCATAGCTAAGCCTCTTTGGCCCTCGTTTGACATTGAAAGGAATTTTCTATGTTTGGACGCTAATATGTACAAAATGACTGTGGTTAGACGCTAATCGGCTAATTTAAGCGTATCTGCGCCCCTCTGCTTTGAAATGTAGGTTTGAAAGAGATTTTTTTGTGTTTCTGGGTGAGCTCTTTGACTGGATTTCGGCACTGTGCTAAAGCTAGCTAGCGGATATTGAGCATAGCTAAGCCTCTTTGGCCCTCGTTTGACATTGACTTTGAAAGGAATTTCTATGTTTTGACGCTAATATGTACAAAATGACTGTGGTTAGACACTAATCGGCTAATTTAAGCGTATCTGCGCCCCTCTGCTTTGAAATGCAGGTTTGAAAGAGATTTTTTGGTGTGTTTCTGGGTGAGCTCTTTGTCTGGATTTCGGCACTGTGCTAAAGCTAGCTAGCGGATATTGAGCATAGCTAAGCCTCTTTGGTCCTAGTTTGAAATTGACTTTGAAAGGAATTTTCTATGTTTTGACGCTGATATGGTCGGCTGCATCCTTCGGAGGACCCGGCCTTCGCGGTCTACGTGGGGCCGGTCCTTTGACAGCCTTTGTCGCCTGGCTGCGACGTAATCGGCCTTCAAACGCGGCCTCTGGAGGATGCAGCCGACGTTTTGGGACACAGCTTCGACTGTATTCCAGCGGTATCGTTTGTAATTAAAACTTTTAACAGGCGACTGTCGCGTCCTAATCAATAGCTTCGTTGTACCCGCGTTTCACACCTCTTTTTCTGTCTTCATAAGGCGTTAACTACAGCAGTCTTTAATACCTCAACTCTTGCTTCAGCCAAGGTAAGTGTCCCCTTATATTTCTGTGTGTGTTCAGGAGATATCTAGAAAATAGAGCTGTTGTTTGTAATTAAGACTTTTAAGATTAGATGGTACAGTGTTTTTACTCTCTTCCAAATGTAGCCGGTCTCACCTTAAACTCCGTTTGCCGTTAGTTCTCTGCGTTGTGTTGTGTAAATAACCAGAGGATTCAGCTCTCTCTTTGCCAGCTGGGGCAGATTTATTCTCCCAGAACTGTTTAAAATAAAAATAAAACAGTACAGCGACTTCACTTTACTGGACTTCTGCATGAACACCTCTCCTCAGCGGGACCTCTAGGCGACTGAGGTGCAACATCACAATAAAATCTAATTAACAAATAATACTGCTAAAATGTATTTATAATCATATATAACAAATGAAAATGCACTGCATCGTGACCATATAGTGACAATTACCTCAACAACAAAATTATAGTTTAGGGAGACTTCATTTACCAGTGGCAATTTTACATATTTTTTTAGTTACATATATCTAACAGTAAGTTGAAACAGTGAACATGAATCACAAACAAAAAATATAACCAGTACACACAAAAATAAAAGAGGGAGCTCACATACCTGTTTAAAATAAAAATAAAACAGTACAGCGACTTCACTTTACTGGACTTCTGCATGAACACCTTCAAGGGAGAGAGAAGGATAGTGGACCACATGAGAAGTCACCTGCATGCTCCTATGCTCTCATCTGAGGATGGCTAACTAGCATGTTACAATAAAGTGCTGTACTCGACAGAGAAAGAATAATTCACACTGAAACATCAAACAAAACTGTGAGACAAAATGTACAAAGAGAACAAGCAGCGTTTGAATTACTTTTAGTTACTTTAACTGTGTTTATTCACTCTGTAACTGAGAACACTAGCGTACGCTCACTTCTCCTCAGCGGGACCTCTAGGCGACTGAGGAAAATAGCGCGCAGCTACAGGAAGTGACTTCGTGGGAAGTCAAAGGTCACACAAACAAAATAAAAGCTCCCAAAATATAAATACAGAAAATAAACATATATATAAATAAACACATATACATAACCAATACTGACAATCCAAAATAACACTGCAGGATGGATCTTTGGTGAAATATAAATTATTTTTTAATACACCCGTTACACAAACAGTAAAGTTCCTCTTTGTCTCTCAGTAGGAAATCTAAACCAGACAGTACAAGGCTACATTTCAGCGTTACAAGCCAATCAGTTTGCTAATTGTTCTGTGAGATTTGTTTGCAAAGTTTAAGGTGTTAAAGCAGGAGCTGGCATTCTGCCAGAGCCTCAGCAACAAGACCGCCTCCCAGCAACGAGACTGCCTGTCAGCCTTGCAAGGTACCCAATTTTCCAATTACTCTATAACAAAACTGTTGTGGGCAACAAGACTGTCTCCTAGGTTTGCAAGCCAATCACTTTGCCTAATGTTCTTGTAAGATTTGTTTGAAAAGTTTGAGGTGGTAACTGTGAGCTGTGAACATCCGGGTTTGCTTGCTGCTGGCATTCGACCAGCGTGTCAGCAACAACACTGCCTCCCAGCTTTGCAAGGTAATTACTTTCCCAATTACTGTACACCAAAATGGACTAACTGTCGTGGTCAACAAATCTGCCTCCCAACTTTCAAGGTAATCACTTTCCCAATTACAATATACAAACTGTTATGGAACTTTACTTAACAAAGCCTTAAGACCGGGTAGTGACACTATCAATATGTCTATTTAAAGAAAAGAGAGATTTTTTTTTTTTTTTGTTCTTGTAGTCATCTTGTCTATCAATGTATCAGAGGGTTAAAATAAATTGCTTGAAATGCCAATAATTAATATTCTGTTTTTATGCTGACATTCTACCAGATACCGAGAAGAAATAAAAGATCCCAGGCACAAAAGAAGCGCTGGAAACCACTTGACTTGGTCGATCCTGCTGTCCCAATGCTCACTGGCCACAACCAAGATGAGGCAGTCAGTCGTTTTCCATCTGACCAGGTAATGAGGATATGGTAGTGATCACAGACAGTCGAACAGTTTTCGAAACACATTTGAGACAATTAAGAACACTTACCCATACAGTTTAGGATTTTTTTGTTATAATGTCACACACGTGGCATAACAGTGCATGGTATGTAGAACATTTAAATGAAATGAATGTGTCAGGTCACTTAATGTCTTCTATACACTTTTTCCTGGGTTAGCAGACGTCACCAGCCAGGTTATCTTTGGAAACACAGGATAGACCCACCTCCTTATGTTCCCCAGGTCCCAAGGTAAATATCAAAAAATATTCCTTTATTAAGAAATTACAAGGTATGCCCACCCATAGGGCTGCTCGATTATGGCAAAAATGATAATCACGATTATTTTCACTGTGTCAGGAGTTTTCCTTGTATTGCAACCCAGGTCGGAATAAAACGCTCAGACAGGTTAACGTGTACACGGTCGAGACTCAGGGAGAGACTCGCGCCGCTGCAGTAAAAAGGAAGAGTCTTTATTCAGAGAGCACATACAGGAAGAGAGAAAATAGAACTGCAGGCTTCCTGTGTAACTTCCCCATTTAAGAGTCTGCACAGAGTTGCAGAGTTTAAGCTGAATACTGAAAAGAGCAAACACATTTAGATAATGAAACGTACTTTTAAGCATAACATAATAAAAATCCCAAAATCCTAAGAAATCTCTTAACACACTGAAATCTAGATCTCCATTATTTGACAATATTTATTTAACAATAACAATGTATTGAATAATGGCTTTAAAGATTGTCATAAAATAGTGTGCAAATACTGATAACAGTGTAAATGTTTACAATATAAAAATAATGAAAATGTAAACATGTATGTTTAGTGAACTTTACAGTGTTGCTCCGTGGTGCAGGTACGACATTGTAGCAAACTTTACACACTATGTCTACTTGATCCACGTCTGACTTCGCGAACCCATAATGTTTCCACACCACTGAAAGTTTTTTTTTTTTTTTAAATCTCTTTTCAACCAACGGCAGTCACTCTCCTCTCCAAATAACTTCTGCTTAGCTTTCCGAGCTTCCCTCTGTTACCTCCTCTTAATTGTTGTGATGCGTGTTTGAAACGCAGAGAGGTGCGCTCGATTTGCCACACGGAGCGGCGCGAGAGAAAAGCACGAGGGAGGTGCTAATAATCGACTCATTCTCTCGACTCCTTTTTAATGATCGTTGAAAGCCCAGATCGTAATTTCGATTAAAATTAGATTAATTGAGCAGCCCTACCACCCATGTGTATAACCAGTCTGTATATATCTGGTCTTTGGTGTCTATAACCACAGTTGATATGTAGTCTTTCACTTAAAGCATGTTTGCTAACAAAGGGTTTTTTAATTTATTTTATAGCTCCGAACAGGTAATTCTGATGTGGTAGTGAGGACATACAATATATTTTTATAACACTTACCCATACAGTTGACCATTTCTACCTTGTAATGTTACCCAACTGGCATAACAGTTCATGCCATGCATTGCATTGTAAATTGAAATTAAAGTGTCAGGTCACTTAATGTCTTAACATTATATTCTTTTTTGCCTGGGTTAGCAGCCAGCACCAGCCAGCTTGTCCTTGGAAACGGAGAATAGACCCACCTCCTTATGTCCTCCAGGCAGCAAGGTAAATTTAAAACGGTGTTCCTCCATTAAGGAGTTATAGTGGACAGTTACATTACCATTAAATGTTAAAGACATATGGTTACATGTTAGCCTTATGCAAACAGTAAGAATTTTGTTGTCTCGCTTCTGTTAGTTTTGTTTAAAGTTACACTCACTTTCAAATTTCTTAGTAGTTATGCAAACAGCTGGAATTTTTTTTTTATTGCTTTATAAGTTTTGTAACCGCTACTGTTTCATGTTTTCTTTAAGTATCCAGTGTTCATTCTATTTCAAATCTGTTAGTAGGTTTTCTAATTTTGATTAACTGTATTATCAGAGTTCAGAAACTCGTCCACCAGCAAAACGAGTCTGGGCAACTGATGATTTCCACACGGCATCAAATTCTCCACCTAAAAAGGTATGTCTACAAATGTCTCTAACCAATTAGTATACATGTGATGTTTGCTGTATAATCACCGGGGTTGATATTTAGTCTTTCACCAAGTGTGCTTGCTAACTCGTACTAAATATACTAAAATGTTAGACTAAACATGTAGATTTGTCAATTTCTTTCATCAGACTCCTAAAATGCAGACATCTCAACAGCTATTTCTGTCTGTCTGTTTAGCTATTTCTATATCTATTGTTCTGAAAAAACTTTTATACCATTTTATACTTAAAGCTTTAGATAAATTGACATCCACAGTGAAAAGCAGTGCAAATAAATACAAACATGATTTTGTGACACTCACCTTTTCTCAAGATGGATGTCAGTGTATTCTGTTTCAATCACATTTAACCTGTAACTGAATTTTGTGTCATTTCTTTACAAAACGTAAGACAACTATGAAACGTGTTTTATGGCACATGTACAGAACCATCTGGTTTAATCTGAAATCAGTGAATGAATTACATCTAATTTAAGAGCATCTGAGATCCTCTTGCGAATAATACGTAAACAGGATTTCCTTTGATATATTTGTATTTAGGCTGCAATTTAGTTGATGTTTGAAGGCCTGCAGCAACCTAAAATAATGTGTTATACTGAAAGAAATTAACTGCTTTGAAAATATGAGGAGCAGAAGGTACAGGTATGACCTTTGTAAAAGGTCATTAAAAAACAGCACTAAAGCAAATTACAGATATCTAAAATATTTGTCATTTTTACTTCCCACCTTTGCTCTCTCCCACTCTCTCTCACTGTTCCTGTCACTGTCTTTCTGCCTGTCTCTTTCTGGCTTATCTGATGCTGCGTATCTTTAGATTATGCTGTAATATGATTGAGGAGTGATATAATTTGGCTTCATTTGCCTGAACATTGTTTCATTATTTTACCATAGTTAAAAAAAATGTTGTTACTTTACAAGAAAATCTAAATTTATACAACTCTTGCCACTTAAAAATGTCTTACATCATTGTACCAAGAGTTACATATGTTTTTACTCAACTGTGAAATGCATATCATTAAATACTAAACAATAACATGTCACCTTTACCATTCCTTGATCAGCCTTTCCACAACACAAATGAAGAACTAGTGACAGAGGAGCTACAGAGCAACGCAGTTCAGCACTTCTGGTGTGTCAGTGCAACTCATTGTCAAAGTGATGAAAGGTACACAGAATTCTCTCGAAATCATCAGTGCACATGTAATGCCCTCACATTCCTGGCCTACCTTAATGAGGAACACCAGTTCAACACAGCCCGACTTGATAAGGTGCTTGAACAGGGAGATGCACTCTACTGTTGGATTAAAACAAATCTTCAGCAGGAGAGGCGTTATACACAAGATCATCTGACCATGGAGGACCTGCCCAAAGAAGTTCATGCTGACATAAATGTCTACAGTGTGAAAATGGACAACATAAGGTATGGATACCTGAAAGCAGCAGACAAAACTTATCAAAGAAAAGGGTGGTGGTTGCCTCTTGCTAGTCGCCTTGTATGTCTGTCAACAGATGTGAACTATGCTTTGCTCATGGTTCGCCTCAGTGCATTGCAGTTTTCCGTGACAAATCTGGGAGGTATGGATTATTTGATTCACATTCAAGAAGTGCAGCAGGTTTACCCCAGCCAAATGGAACAGCAGTCATGCTCACTTTCACTCATGTGAATGACCTGATCACCCACCTGCATAATCTTTTTCAAAATCAAGGCAGGTATGCAAGATATGAGTTTGTGCCTGTTTCTTTCAAAAGAGTCAGCAGTCACAACGAACAGCCTGCACAGTCAGCTGAAGCAACACCAGGAGCAACAGCTACATCACCACAAAATGATGAACCACAAATCGCAAATCCCACTGTGCAAGTGCCTCAACCAGAATCAGCCCAAACCTACATGACAATGTTAGAAAGTGCTTTAAA
This sequence comes from Oreochromis niloticus, assembly GCF_001858045.2. Classification (NCBI taxonomy): domain Eukaryota; kingdom Metazoa; phylum Chordata; class Actinopteri; order Cichliformes; family Cichlidae; genus Oreochromis; species Oreochromis niloticus. The sequence goes on along the minus strand of NW_020328252.1, from coordinate 8,039 downwards.
CCCACAACAAGACAAAATGGCTTTAAATCAAATTTGTGAACATCAACTTGAAACATCTGTTGATCCAACAAGCAACATCCAAACAGAACAACAAGAAAATCTTGAACTCAATAATGAAAGAGATAAAGTCATAGATAAAGCCCCCCAAAAAGCAAGAAATGTGTGTAGATTAAATAAACCACGACGTGGGAAAGCTATTCGTCAAGCTCAAAAAAGTCACAAGCAGCATGTAAAAGCTAAAGAAAAATCTTCATCTGAAGACTTTGCAAAGAAGATAAACAAAAAAAGACACGAAAAGGAACGATATGCCTGCTTTCCTGAATTTCGAATGAAAAAATTACAGGCTGTGAAAACTCAATATGCTCAAAACTGTCATCGCCATAAACAAAACTGTTATCAGCCAAAGATTATTATGCAAATCCTCATATTCAAGAGAAGATAAAAGCCACAAGGTGAAGAGATACCAAAATGATCCTCATTTTCAACAAAAAAAGAGAGACTACATTATCAGAAGATATACCACAGATGCCAGCTTTCGAACCAGACAGAAACAATATGTGTTCCGAAGATACAACACGGATGCTGACTTTCAAAGCAGACAGAAGCAATATCTGGTCCAAAGGTACAACACGGATGCTGACTTTCAAAGCAGACAGAAGCAATATCTGGTCCAAAGGTACAACACGGATGCTGACTTTCAAAGCAGACAGAAAAATACATAAGAACAAAATATGCATCGGATCCAAACTACAGGCACAAACAAAAAAAATCAATTCATGCCAGGTATCATAATGACTCACAATTCAGACTGCACCATATACAGCGCTGTGCCCAGTACCAGAGACACAAAATGGCTACCACTGCATCTTTCGCCATTTATAAAAAGTTGTGTGCGCAGAGAATAAAGAAGAAATACAGACGACTAGTAACACAATTCCAGCAGGGTCCACAGTCTGAAGCACAGCCCCAGCTTGTAGTGAATAGTGTGATGCAAGCAGCCACATTAGCTTTCCGTGAAACAATTAAGTTAGGACCCACCCATGTCTGTACAGTGTGCCACAGAACTCTGTTTCCTAATCAAGTTAAACACTGCAAAAGATCAAAGTATGTTAAAAATAGTCACATTGTTGACACTTGCTTGACAGGAAAATTTGTCCATGTTTGTGACGGAGAATGCTCAGCTAATTGTACTTTCCCAAAACAAAGAATGGAGGAGTGGATTTGCTACAACTGTGAAAGCCACCTACAACGAGGAAAGATCCCTTCCATCGCAGTGGCAAACAATTTAGCACTAGCACCCATTCCAATTGAACTGAGTCAATTAAATGTACTAGAACGACAACTGATTGCTAAAATTCTCCCGTTTGCCAAAATCATTGCATTACCAAAAGGACAGCAAAGAGCCGTACATGGGGCTGTTGTTTGTGTACCGTCGGATGTGGAAACCACAGTAAACTGTCTTCCCAGACCTAGCAATGAAGCCCAGCTCCTGCAGGTACAACTGAAAAGACACATCAGATTCAAAGGATACCAACACTTCTACACTGTGAACATGAAGAATGTGTTAGCAGGATTATCAAAGCTAAAAGAGATGCATTCAGAATACAAAGATGTATCTATTGATGATGACGCTACTTTTGCTGATCCCACAATAATCAGATAATCGAGATGGAACATGACACTGCTGATGCAGATATTCAAGATGCACTGCCCAGAAACTTCGACAACCAAATTCTACCAGAAAGAAGACCCACTGAGGATACAACAGCTGGAATACTTGAGCCATGTCATGATGTAAACGAACTATTGGAGCCTGAACAGTCAAATGGAGAGCCCTTACAAGATACGGAGAAAGAAAAGGAAGAACTTCGGCCTGGTCTTGTTCTAGACACCTGTATGCAACCACCAGATATAGCACAGGACATTTTATCATATGGTGAAGGAATATTTAGCATTGCACCCGACCAAGGAAATAGACCTGTTGGCTTCTTCTCTGTTCCTAAACTTGAAGCCATGGCCTTTCCTGTGCAGTTCCCAACTGGACAGAACACATTAGATGAAGCCAGACAAGTCAAACTGTCCCCAAGCATGTATTTAATACACGGCTGTTCTCTGCAGATACACGGTTTGCAACTGACCAAAGCTACCTATTCTTTGCACAGTTTGTAACAGAAACACACATGGCTACAAACAGCATGTCCATCCAATTGCGCAAAGGTAAGGCAATCACCAAGGATGGACGTAGAATTTGTAACAGAATGCTTCAAAATAAAGACGAAGTGGAGAGACTGATAATAACAAAGATGCAACACGCTTCATGAAACCTCTGAGAGGTACTCCAGCCTATTGGGAGAAGGCACTGAAAGATCTGCATGCTATGGTCAGACAGTTAGGAAAGCCGACTTTTTCCTGACATTTTCAGCTGCTGAAATGAGATGGCCTGAGGTTGTTGAGGTCATAAAAACTCAACAAGGTGAACAAGTGGATTTTCACAACTTGACTGGAACACAAAGTGTGAAATTCTCCGAAGCAACCCTGTGACTGTGATGCGATTGTTTGAAAAAGAGTCGATGCACTAATGACAACACTGATCCTGTCCCCAGCACAGCCCATCGGTGAAGTAGAAGATACTTTATCGAGTGGAGTTTCAGGCCAGAGGTAGCCCTCATATCCATTTACTGGTTTGGGTCAAAGATGCACCTAAATTTGGAAGCGACCTTGAAGACCACGTGTACAAATTTATTGACAAGTACATAACATGTAAGATGCCTGACCAAAATGCCGATCCTGAACTTCACAAAATTGTGTCTGAGGTTCAAGTCCACAGCAGAAATCACTCCAGATCCTGCAAAAAGGTAATGTGTCATGTAGGTTTGGGTTCCCCAAACTACCGGTAGACCAACAATGATCACTTTCCCAAGCCCAGATGATGACGATGATCACAATGATAAGCAGCATAGCACAAGTAAGGAGAAAGGCACAAATGAAAAACAAAGCAAAAAAACAGACGAATGGCGCTCGCAAAAAAACAGAAAGAGGCCAAAGAAAACTCCAGCCATTGAGAGATTTGCTCTGTGACCCAAATTCCTCGTTGAGGACTTGTCTGAGCTGCTTCACAAATGCAGATTAACTTATGACAATACTTGGATTGTGTCTTCAATTAAGCAATGGCCATGTCATCCTCTTAAAGCGTGAACCCAATGACTGCTGGGTGAATGCATACAATGCAGATCTGCTGAGAGCCTGGAATGCCAACATGGACATCCAATATGTCATTGATGACTACAGCTGCCTGATGTACATGATGTCTTATGTCTCTAAACCCGAATTTGAGATGACACAATTTCTTAATGGAGTCATCCAGGAGGTCAAAAAGTCCAATGTCAATGAAAGAAATGAAATGAAACAGATAATGCAGGCATATGCTAAACACAGAGAAGTCAGTGCCCAAGAATCCGTGGCAAGGACATGCAGCCTGCCACTAAAAAAGTGTTCACGCAGTGTGGTGTTCATACAGACGATGATGATGCCCTGAAAATGATCTCCCGATGAGCAGGTTGCAGAGCATGGCACCAGATGATGAAAATGTGTGGATGTCTGGATTGCCAGAAAAATATGCAAACAGACCCAGAACACCTGAGTTTGAAAGAATGTGTTGGCTGAATTTGCTTCAGAGTACAGGATTCTCTACAGCCGTCAAACAGAGTCAAAAAATGCCATCCCTCTTTTGAATAACATGGGTTATATTCAAAGAGAACAAGAGGGAAACCTGCAATAATCAGATATCCTCGTTCTCAGAAAAGAAACAACCAGAGAAGTTTTATAGCAGACTACTAAAACTTTATTTTCCACATCGATCAAATGATGACCTTAAAAACACAACATACCCCACATCCGAACAGTTCTACAAAAGTGGACGAAACATGGTTTTGCAGTACGGCCATTGTTACCTTTAACAAAAAGCGTTATGAAAGCCATGGCAAACAATGGAAGGGCACTGGAACAGATTGAACAACAAGGCCCACTTATCAATGCATGGAACACCTTTGCACCTGAGGTTGAAGTAGATCATTTAGAGTGTGTGGCCCAACGACAATCCAGACATGACACTGACGAAAATGAAATGGACATTGTTCCAGACTACCAAGTCAGTGGTAGCAGCAGTGGAGCCATGCCAGCAATCATAGCACCAAAGCTGAGCCCAGACTTGTCAGAAAATGTACCAAAGTCTGAATGAAACCCAAGCATCCATATTCTACGCAGTGCGTGAGTGGTGTTTCAAACTGTGTGGGTCACTGTCCTGAGCAGTTCTTTTATTTTGTCTCTGGAGGAGCTGGCTGTGGAAAATCACATGTTATCAAGTGCATATGAGGAGGCAACAAGATTTTGCACCAACTCCCCAGATTCCGTGACCAAGAGACATGTCCTACCCCGCAGTCCTGCTGACTGCATTTACTGGCACTGCAGCTTTTAACATATCTGGGAAAACACTGCCCTCTCTGCTAAGCTGCCAAATCTTTAAACCGCCGTATCAGGACTGGGGAATGCACTGGATGAAGTGAGAGCTTCATTTCAAATGCAGAGATTCTGGTCATTGATGAGATATCTATGGTTTCTAAAGACCTTTTGCCTACATCCACTGGAGACTTCAGCAGATCAAAGGAAACAAGAAGCCTTTTGGTGGGATGTCTATCCTTGCAGTAGGAGACTTTTACCAGCTGCCACCCCTTGGAAAGCAACCACTCTGTGTGTACGAGGACAATGTCCTTGATCTCTGAAAGACTATTTCCACATGGTCAACCTGACAGAATCATGCGACAGAAAGATGATCATTCTTTTGCTGAAGTTCTGAACAGGATAAGAGTGAAGCAAAAACAGATCTCTTGAAGCCAATGATAAAGCCTGCTCACACAGGCTATCCATGACTAAAGACTGTCCATCTAATGTATTACACATTTATGCTACAAACAAGAGGTGGACAAACACAATTCAGCAACTGTAACTGCTCTTCATCTGATATCATAAATATTCAGGCCGAAGACTACAGAAAGACCCACGAACGGTGAGATGTCCTGCTGGCAGATATGATGAAAGGCAACAAAAGATTTACCTGATAACATACAGCTGCACCTGGAGTGCGTGTTATGATTATTAGAAATTGGATGTTGAAGATGGGCTTGTTAATGGGACATTGGACATCACGAACATTGTGACAACCACACAGGATGGACCAAAAACTGTGAATCTCATTGGACTTACGCTGGACAATCAAAATTCTGGGCAAAAATTTCGCAGAAAAATACAAGGATCCTCAGACACCTGGTATATATTGAGAAATGTGAAGAATCTACAAGTAAAAAAGGAGTTCTTCGCAGGCAATTTCCAATGAAGTTGGCCTTTGCATGTACAGCTCACAAAGTACAAGGCATGACAATGGAGTCAGCAGTAGTATGTTTGAAGCGTGTTTTTGAACCTGGAATGGCCTATGTTGCACTCAGCCGCACAACCTCACTTAAAGGACTCTACATCACAGACTTTGATGAAAGGAAATCTATGCTGATCCTGCCATCACAGATGCACTCAAAATATGAGACATGCATCATTTGAGAATGCAAGACCACTGTTGCAATTCTTAAAATCAGTTGTTCCCACAGTCCCACGTTGACAATTATCCATCACAATGCACAAGGTCTCCCAACTCACATGGAGGACATGAGATGCCACCATGAACTCAGCCTTGCTGATGTTTTATGCATAACAGAACTCACTTGTCTGGATCATCAGTTTCTCCCCGCTTCCAGCTGGAACAGTACAACATGGCCACACGCAACAGACACGTCTCTTACACAAACTACAGACATGGCAAAGGTAAATGGCGGTGGAGTTGCAATGTACTACAAACAGTTCTTACAGCAGAGTCTCGAAAATACCTGCAAATGTGACTGACCTTGAATTTGTTGTTATCAAGGTTGAATCGCCAGTCACAGCTTTGATAGCAACTGTATACAGGCCACCAAATTACAGCCACGTGAGGTTTTTACCACAAATGCAATGTCTTTTGGACTCATTGGAAATGATGAATTGCCAACCAATTATTGTTTGTGGAGACTTCAATGAGGACCTTATGAGCAGAGGAAAAAAACCCATCCAAGAACTGTTTCAGTCAAGAGGATATGCACAACTTATTACTGCTGCAACTACCGAAAACACACATTGATTGATCACCTTTACATATCACAGCCATACGCCTGCCTCCAATCAGGTGTTCTGAATACATATCACAGTTATCACAACCCCATTTATTGTGTAATTCACTAACACAAAATGACTGCAAGGTTGTGAGGGATATGGACTTGCCAAGTGATCTTAGTGTCTTTGCAACTGAGCACACTCTACACAACAAGGACAGCTCACCAGTGGGAGCTGATAATAAGACTGCTCTCATCCATTGAAGAGCTGACCAGAAACGTGAACAGAGAGACTGCAACTGCACCTGATGGGATCCCTCCATAACAGGTAATTGTATTTTTTCTTACTTTATATTGTAACATTTGATATTGTTGAAACAAACTATAATCTCATCCATTAATTAAGTCATCCATTCATTCTAACTCCTCAGATGTGTTCTGTCCAGTGAAGGCAGTGGAGAAGCCCTACACTGATCTTGAAACTGTGCCACGCTAGTAGAGACCGGCTACAAGGATGGCAGGTATAGTGAAATTAAAATGCACCTTTTGTTCAACAGGTTTATAATACAGTCAAGTGATCAAAAGACACCAGTATTAAACCCATTTAAACCAACTACATGCTTGGATTGGAACTGTATACAGGCCACCAAATTACAGCACGTGTGGTTTTACCTTACATAGCACTTACCCATCCAAAGACACCAGTATTAAGCAAATTTCTTTTTTTACTACCTTTTTATATAGTTTTGGGTCATTTAGTTCTAAAGTTAGATTTGTTTTCCAATTATTTTTTAGAACTTCATACTTGCCATTTCGCTAACTGAAGAGTGCGCTTTGTGATGTCTCTTGTTTTATTGTTTTAAATTGTGTTTCCTTTATCTGTTTCTAGCTGTTTTCGCAAAGTCAGCCAACCACTTGCTTCCAAATGACCTTACCAGAAGTATCCGTGAGTGCCTCATCACAGAAACTAAGTGGAGACCTACCTCTCAGAGAAAAAACGCACACATAAGAAAGCCGACCCACTTCAGTACTGGGAAGAACATCCTAATCTGTTTCCTCTATGGCTGCTGTTGCGATCCCAGTGTGCCCCTGTAGCTCTTGGACAGTTTTGGATTTGTTTACATCTCACCAACCGCTCACGGCAGATGGCGCACCTCTCTAAGCTGGTTCTGCCGGAGGTTTCTTCTGTTAAAAGGGAGTTTTCTGAACACACTACCACCAAAAGGCAGCTCACCAGTGGAACTGATAGATAAGACTGCTGATGTGCTCTCATCCATTGAGAGCTGACAGAAACGTGAAGAAGACTGCACTGATGGATCCCTGCCATAACAGGTATTTGTATTTTTGTTTTTACTTTATATTCTTTGAAAAAACTATAATCTCATCCATTCATTAAGTCATCATTCATTCATAACTCTCAGATGTTCTGTCCAGTGAAGGCAGTGGAGAAGCCCTACACTGATCTGAACTTGCCACGCTAGTAGAGACCGCTACAAGGATGGGCAGGTATAGTGAAATTAAAATGCACCTTTGTTCAACAGGTTATATATACAGTCAAGTGATCAAAAGACACCAGTATTAAACCCATTTAAACCAACTACATGCTTGGATTGGAACTGTATACAGGCACAAATTACAGCACGTGTGGTTTTTAATAGCAACTTACCTCATCCAAAGACACCAGTATTAAGCAATTCTTTTTTTACTACCTTTTTAATTATAGTTTTGGGTCATTTAGTTCTAAAGTTAGATTTGTTTTCCAATTATTTTTTAGAACTTCATTACTTCCATTTGCTAACTGAAGAGCTGCGCTTTGTGATGTCTCTTGTTTTATTGTTTTAAATTGTGTTT
>NW_020328251.1:0-12511 GCF_001858045.2 Oreochromis niloticus | reverse complement strand
CATTGTAAAGTGAAATTAAAGTGTCAGGTCACTTAATGTCTTAACATTATATTCTTTTTTGCCTGGTTAGCAGACAGCACCAGCCAGCTTGTCCTTGGAAACGGAGAATAGACCCACCTCCTTATGTCCTCAGGCAGCAAGGTAAATTTAAACAGTATTCCTCATTAAGGATTTATAGTGGACAGTTACATTACATTAAATGTTAAAGACATATGGTTACATGTTTGCCTTATGTAAACAGTAAGAATTTTGTTGTCTCGCTTCTGTTAGTTTTGTTTAAGTTTTTAAAGTTACACTCACTTTCAAATTTCTTAGTAGTTATGCAAACAGCTGGAATTTTTTTTTATCGTTTGTAAGTTTGTAACCGCTACTGTTTCATGTTTTCTTTAAAGTATCCAGTGTTACATCTATTTCAATCTGTTAGTAGGTTTTCTAATTTTGATTAACTGTATTATCAGATTTCAGACACTCGTCCACCAGCAAAACGAGTCTGGGCAACCGATGATTTCCACACGGCATCAATCTCACCTAAAAAGGTAACCCTAACCCTATGTATAGTCACGGGGTTGATATTTAGTCTTTCACCTTAAGTGTGCTTGCTAACTCGTACTAATATACTAAAATGTTAGACTAAACTGTACATTTGTCAATTTCTTTCATCAGACTCCTAAAATCAGACATCTAACAGCTGTCTGTTTAGCTGTTTTATATCTATTGTTCTGAAAAACTTTATACATTTTATACTTAAAGCTTCAGATAATTGACATCCACAGTGAAAGCAGTGGCAAATAAATACAAACATTTTGTGACACTGACTTTTCTCAAGATGAATGTCAGTGTGTTCTGTTTCAATCACATTTAACCTGTAACTGAATTTTGTGTATTTCTTTACAAAGTAAACAACTATGAAACGTGTTTTTTATGGCACATGTACAGAACCATCTGGTTTAATCTGAAATCAGTGATTGAATTACATCTAATTTAAGAGCATCTGAAATCCTCTTACGAATAATACGTAAACAGGATTTCCTTCATATTTTGTATTTAGGCTGCAATTTAGTTGATGTTTGAAGGCCCGCATCAACCTAAATGTGTTATACTGAAAGAAATTAACTGCTTTAAAAATATGAGGAGCAGAAGGTACAGGTATGACCTTTGTAAAAGGTCATTAAAAACAGCTCTAAAGCAAATTACAGATATCTAAAATATTTGTCATTTTTACTTCCCACCTCTGCTCTCTCTCACTGTTCCTGTCACTGTCTTTCTGGCTTATCTGATGCTGTGTATCTTTAGATTATGCTGTAATATGATTGAGGAGTGATATAATTTGGCTTGAACATTGTTTCATTATTTACCATAGTTAAAAAAATTTTTTACTTTACAAGAAATCTAAATTTATACAACTATTGCCACTTAAAAATGTCTTACATCATTGTACCAAGAGTTACATATGTTTTTACTCAACGTGAAATGCATATCATTAAATACTAAACAATAACATGTGTCACTTTACCATTCCTTGATCAGCCTTTCCACAACACAAATGAACAACTACTGACAGAGGAGCTACAGAGAAACGCAGTTCAGCACTTCTGGTGTGTCAGTGCAACTCATTGTCAAAGTGATGAAAGGTACACAGAATTCTCGAAATCATCAGTGCACATGTAATGCCCTCACATTCCTGGCCTACCTTAATGAGGAACACCAGTTCAACACAGCCCGACTTGATAAGGTGCTTGAACAGGGAGATGCACTCTACTGTTGGATTAAAACAAATCTTCAGCAGGAGAGGCGTTATACACAAATCATCTGACCATGGAGGACCTGCCCAAAGAAGTTCATGCTGACATAAATGTCTACAGTGTGAAAATGGACAACATAAGGTACGGATACCTGAAAGCAGAGACAAAACTTATCAAAGAAAAGGATGGTGGTTGCCTCTTGCTAGTCGCCTTGTATGTCTGTCAACAGATGTGAACTATGCTTTGCTCATGGTTTCGCCTCAGTGCATTGCAGTTTTCCGTGACAAATCTGGGAGGTATGGATTATTTGATTCACATTCAAGAAGTGCAGCAGGTTTACCCCAGCCAAATGGAACAGCAGTCATGCTCACTTTCACTCATGTGAATGACCTGATCACCCACCTGCATAACTTTTCAAAAATCAAGGCAGGTATGCAAGATATGAGTTTGTGCCTGTTTCTTTCAAAAGAGTCAGCACTCACAAGAACAGCCTGCACAGTCAACTCAAGCAACACCAGGAGCAACAGCTACATCACCACAAAATGATGAACCACAAATCACAAATCCCACTGTGCAAGTGCCTCAACCAGAATCAGCCCAAACCTACATGACAATGTTAGAAAGTGCTTTAAACCCACAACAAGACAAAATGGCTTCAAATCAAATTTGTGAACATCAACTTGAAACATCTGTTGATCCAACAAGCAATCCAAACAGAACAACAAGAAATCTCGAACTCAATAATGAAAGAGATAAAGTCATAGATAAACCCCCAAAAGCAAGAAATGTATGCAGATTAAATAAACGACGGCGTGGGAAAGCTATTCGTCAAGCTCAAAGTCACAAGCAGCATCTAAAAGCTAAAGAAAAATCTTCATCTGAAGACTTGGCAAAGAAGATAACAAAAAAAGACACGAAAGCAACGATATGCCTGCTTTCCTGAATTTCGAATGAAAAAATTACAGGCTGTGAAAACTCAATATGCTCAAAACTGTCATCGCCGTATACAAAAACTGTTGTCAGCCAAAGGTTATTATGCAATCCTCATATTCAAGAGAAGATAAAAGCCCACAAAGTGAAGAGATACCAAATGATCCTCATTTTCAACAAAAAAAGAGAGACTACATTATCAGAAGATATACACAGATGCCAGCTTTCGAACCAGACAGAAAATATGTGTTCCGAAGATACAACACGGATGCTGACTTTCAAAGCAGACAGAAGCAATATCTGGTCCAAAGGTACAACACGGATGCTGACTTTCAAAGCAGCGAAAAAATACATAAGAACAAAATATGCATCGGATCCAAACTACAGGCACAAACAAAAAACAATTCATGCCAGGTATCATAATGACTCACAATTCAGACTGCACCATATACAGCGCTGTGCAGAGTACCAGAGACACAAAATGGCTACCACTGCATCTTTCGCCATTTATAAAAAGTTGTGTGCGCAGAGAATAAAGAAGAAATACAGACGACTAGTAACACAATTCCAGCAGGGTCCACAGTCTGAAGCACAGCCCCAGCTTGTAGTGAATAGTGTGATGCAAGCAGCCACATTAGCTTTCCGTGAAACAATTAAGTTAGGACCCACCCATGTCTGTACAGTGTGCCACAGAACTCTGTTTCCTAATCAAGTTAAACACTGCAAAAGATCAAAGTATGTTAAAATAGTCACATTGTTGACACTTGCTTGACAGGAAATTTGTCCATGTTTGTGATGGGGAATGCTCAGCTAATTGTACTTTCCAAAACAGAATGGAGAGTGGATTTGCTACAACTGTGACAGCCACCTACAACGAGGAAAGATCCTTCCATCGCAGTGGCAAACAATTTAGCACTAGCACCCATTCCAATTGAACTGAGTCAATTAAATGTACTAGAACGACAACTGATTGCTAAAATTCTCCCGTTTGCCAAAATCATTGCATTACCAAAAGGACAGCAAAGAGCCGTACATGGGCTGTTGTTTGTGTACCGTCGGATGTGGAAACCACAGTAAACTGTCTTCCCAGACCTAGCAATGAAGCCCAGCTCCTGCAGGTACAACTGAAAAGACACATCAGATTCAAAGGATACCAACACTTCTACACTGTGAACATGAAGAATGTGTTAGCAGGATTATCAAAGCTAAAAGAGATGCATTCAGAATACAAAGATGTATCTATTGATGACGCTACTTTTGCTGATCCCACAAATAATCAGATAATCGAGACGGAACATGACACTGCTGATGCAGATATTCAAGATGCACTGCCCAGAAACTTCGACAACCAAATTGTACCAGAAAGAAGAACCACTGAGGATACAACAGCTGGAATACTTGAGCCATGTCATGATGTAAACGAACTATTGGAGCCTGAACAGTCAAATGGAGAGCCCTTACAAGATACGGAGAAAGAAAAGGAAGAACTTCGCCTGGTCTTGTTCTAGACACCTGTATGCAACCACCAGATATAGCACAGGACATTTTATCATATGGTGAAGGAATATTTAGCATTGCACCCGCCCAAGGAAATAGACCTGTTGGCTTCTTCTCTGTTCCTAAACTTGAAGCCATGGCCTTTCCTGTGCAGTTCCAACTGGACAGAACACATTAGATGAAGCCAGACAAGTCAAACTGTCCCCAAGCATGTATTTTAATACACGGCTGTTCTCTGCAGATACACGGTTTGCAACTGACCAAAGCTACCTATTCTTTGCACAGTTTGTAACAGAAACACATGGCTACAAACAGCATGTCCATCCAATTGCGCAAAGGTAAGGCAATCACCAAGGATGGACGTAGAATTTGTAACAGAATGCTTCAAAATAAAGACGAAGTGGAGAGACTGATAAATAACAAAGATGCAACACGCTTCATGAAACCTCTGAGAGGTACTCCAGCCTATTGGGAGAAGGCACTGAAAGATCTGCATGCTATGGTCAGACAGTTAGGAAAGCCGACTTTTTTCCTGACATTTTCAGCTGCTGAAATGAGATGGCCTGAGGTTGTTGAGGTCATAAAAATCAACAAGGTGAACAAGTGGATTTTTCACAACTTGACTGGAACACAAAGTGTGAAATTCTCCGAAGCAACCCTGTGACTGTGATGCGATTGTTTGAAAAAAGAGTCGATGCACTAATGACAACACTGATCCTGTCCCCAGCACAGCCCATCGGTGAAGTAGAAGATTACTTTTATCGAGTGGAGTTTCAGGCCAGAGGTAGCCCTCATATCCATTTACTGGTTTGGGTCAAAGATGCACCTAAATTTGGAAGCGACCTTGAAGACCACGTGTACAAATTTATTGACAAGTACATAACATGTAAGATGCCTGACCAAAATGCCGATCCTGAACTTCACAAAATTGTGTCTGAGGTTCAAGTCCACAGCAGAAATCACTCCAGATCCTGCAAAAAAGGTAATGTGTCATGTAGGTTTGGGTTCCCCAAACTACCGGTAGACCAAACAATGATCACTTTCCCAAGCCCAGATGATGACGATGATCACAATGATAAGCAGCATAGCACAAGTAAGGAGAAAGGCACAAATGAAAAACAAAAGCAAAAAAAGACGAATGGCGCTCGCAAAAAGAAAGAGGCCAAAGAAAAACTCCAGCCATTGAGAGATTTGCTCTGTGACCCAAATTCCTCGTTTGAGGACTTGTCTGAGCTGCTTCACAAATGCAATTAACTTATGAACAATACTTGGATTGTGTCTTCAATTTAAGCAATGGCCATGTCATCCTCTTAAAGCGTGAACCTAATGACTGCTGGGTGAATGCATACAATGCAGATCTGCTGAGAGCCTGGAATGCCAACATGGACATCCAATATGTCATTGATGACTACAGCTGCCTGATGTACATGATGTCTTATGTCTCTAAACCCGAATTTGAGATGACACAATTTCTTAATGGAGTCATCCAGGAGGTCAAAAAGTCCAATGTCAATGAAAGAGATGAAATGAAACAGATAATGCAGGCATATGCTAAACACAGAGAAGTCAGTGCCCAAGAATCCGTGGCAAGGACATGCAGCCTGCCACTAAAAAAGTGTTCACGCAGTGTGGTGTTCATACAGACTGATGATGATGCCCTGAAAATGAGTCTCCCGATGAGCAGGTTGCAGAGCATGGCACCAGATGATGAAAATGTGTGGATGTCTGGATTGCCAGAAAAATATGCAAACAGACCCAGAACACCTGAGTTTGAAAGAATGTGTTTGGCTGAATTTGCTTCAGAGTACAGGATTCTCTACAGCCGTCAAACAGAGTCAAAAAATGCCATCCCTCTTTTGAATAACATGGGTTATATTCAAAAGAGAACAAGAGGGAAACCTGCAATAATCAGATATCCTCGCTTCTCAGAAAAAACAACCAGAGAAGTTTTATAGCAGACTACTAAAACTTTATTTTCCACATCGATCAAATGATGACCTTAAAAACACAGAACCCCACATCCGAACAGTTCTACAAAAGTGGACGAAAACATGGTTTTGCAGTACGGCCAATTGTTACCTTTAACAAAAAGCGTTATGAAAGCCATGGCAAAACAATGGAAAGGGCATTGGAACAGATTGAACAACAAGGCCCACTTATCAATGCATGGAACACCTTTGCACCTGAGGTTGAAGTAGATCGTTTAGAGTGTGTGGCCCAACGACAATCCAGACATGACACTGACGAAAATGAAATGGACATTGTTCCAGACTACCAAGTCAGTGGTAGCAGCAGTGGAGCCATGCCAGCAATCATAGCACCAAAGCTGAGCCCAGACTTTGTCAGAAAAATGTACCAAAGTCTGAATGAAACCCAAGCATCCATATTCTACGCAGTGCGTGAGTGGTGTTTCAAACTTGTGTGGGGTCACTGTCCTGAGCAGTTCTTTTATTTTGTCTCTGGAGGAGCTGGCTGTGGAAAATCACATGTTATCAAGTGCATATATGAGGAGGCAACAAAGATTTTGCACCAACTCCCAGATTCCGTGACCAAGCAGACATGTCCTACCCTGCAGTCCTGCTGCTGCATTTACTGGCACTGCAGCTTTTAACATATCTGGGAAAACACTGCACTCTCTGCTAAAGCTGCCAAAATCTTTAAAACCGCCGTATCAGGGACTGGGGAATGCACTGGATGAAGTGAGAGCTTCACTTTCAAATGCAGAGATTCTGGTCATTGATGAGATATCTATGGTTTCTAAAGACCTTTTTGCCTACATCCACTGGAGACTTCAGCAGATCAAAGGAAACAAGAAGCCTTTTGGTGGGATGTCTATCCTTGCAGTAGGAGACTTTTACCAGCTGCCACCCTTGGAAAAGCCAAACCACTCTGTGTGTACGAGGACAATGTCCTTGATCTCTGGAAAGACTATTTCCACATGGTCAACCTGACAGAAATCATGCGACAGAAAGATGATCATTCTTTTGCTGAAGTTCTGAACAGGATAAGAGTAAGCAAAAAACAGATTCTCTTGAAGCCAATGATAAAGCCTTGCTCACACAGGCTATCCATGACATAAAAGACTGTCCATCTAATGTATTACACATTTATGCTACAAACAAAGAGGTGACAAACACAATTCAGCAACTGTAACTGCTCTTCATTCTGATATCATAAATATTCAGGCCGAAGACTACAGAAAAGACCACGAACGGGTGAGATGGTCCTGCTGGCAGATATGATGAAAGGCAGATTTACCTGATAACATACAAGCTGCACCTGGAGTGCGTGTTATGATTATTAGAAATTTGGATGTTGAAGATGGGCTTGTTAATGGGACATTTGGAACAATCACGAACATTGTGACAACCACACAGGATGGACCAAAAACTGTGAATCTCATTGGACTTACGCTGGACAATCAAAATTCTGGGCAAAAATTTCGCAGAAAAATACAAGGATCCTCAGACAACCTGGTATATATTGAGAAATGTGAAGAATCTACAAGTAAAAAAGGAGTTCTTCGCAGGCAATTTCCAATGAAGTTGGCCTTTGCATGTACAGCTCACAAAGTACAAGGCATGACAATGGAGTCAGCAGTAGTATGTTTGAAGCGTGTTTTTGAACCTGGAATGGCCTATGTTGCACTCAGCCGCACAACCTCACTTAAAGGACTGTACATCACAGACTTTGATGAAAGGAAAATCTATGCTGATCCTGCCATCACAGATGCACTCAAAAATATGAGACATGCATCATTTGAGAATGCAAGACCACTGTTGCAATTCTTAAAATCAGTTGTTCCCACAGTCCCCACGTGACAATTATCCATCACAATGCACAAGGTCTCCCAACTCACATGGAGGACATGAGATGCCACCATGAACTCAGCCTTGCTGATGTTTTATGCATAACAGAAACTCACTTGTCTGGATCATCAGTTTCTCCCCGCTTCCAGCTCGAACAGTACAACATGGCCACACGCAACAGACACGTCTCTTACACAAACCATACAGACATGGCAAAGGTAAATGGCGGTGGAGTTGCAATGTACTACAAACAGTTCTTACAGCAGAGTCTCGAAAATACCTGCAAAATGTGACTGACCTTGAATTTGTTGTTATCAAGGTTGAATCGCCAGTCACAGCTTTGATAGCAACTGTATACAGGCCACCAAATTACAGCCACGTGAGGTTTTTACCACAAATGCAATGTCTTTTGGACTCATTGGAAATGATGAATTGCCAACCAATTATTGTTTGTGGAGACTTCAATGAGGACCTTATGAGCAGAGGAAAAAACCCATCCAAGAACTGTTTCAGTCAAGAGGATATGCACAACTTATTACTGCTGCAACTACCGAAAAACACACATTGATTGATCACCTTTACATATCACAGCCATACGCCTGCCTCCAATCAGGTGTTCTGAATACATATCACAGTTATCACAACCCCATTTATTGTGTAATTCACTAACACAAAATGACTGCAAGGTTGTGAGGGATATGGACTTGCCAAGTGATCTTAGTGTCTTTGCAACTGAGCACACTCTACACCAACAAGGACAGCTCACCAGTGGGAGCTGATAGATAAGACTGCTCTCATCCATTGAAGAGCTGACCAGAAACGTGAACAGAGACTGCAACTGCACCTGATGGGATCCCTGCCATAACAGGTAATTGTATTTTTGTTTCTTACTTTATATTGTAACATTTGATATTGTTTGAAACAAACTATAATCTCATCCATTAATTAAGTCATCCATTCATTCATAACTCCTCAGATGTGTTCTGTCCAGTGAAGGCAGTGAGAAGCCCTACACTGATCTTGAAACTGTGCCACGCTAGTAGAGACCGGCTACAAGGATGGGCAGGTATAGTGAAATTAAAATGCACCTTTTGTTCAACAGGTTTATATATACAGTCAAGTGATCAAAAGACACCAGTATTAAACCCATTTAAACCAACTACATGCTTGGATTGGAACTGTATACAGGCCACCAAATTACAGCCACGTGTGGTTTTACCTAATAGCAACTTACCCATCCAAAGACACCAGTATTAAGCAAATTTCTTTTTTTACTACCTTTTTAATATAGTTTTGGGTCATTTAGTTCTAAAGTTAGATTTGTTTTCCAATTATTTTTAGAACTTCATTACTTGCCATTTCGCTAACTGAAGAGCTGCGCTTTGTGATGTCTCTTGTTTTATTGTTTTAAATTGTGTTTTCCTTTTATCTGTTTCTAGCTGTTTTCGCAAAGTCAGCCAACCACTTGCTTCCAAATGACCCTTATCCAGAAGTATCCGTGAGTGCCTCATCAACAGAAACTAAAGTGGAGACCTACCTCTCAGAGAAAAACGCACACATAAGAAAAGCCGACCCACTTCAGTACTGGGAAGAACATCCTAATCTGTTTCCCTCTATGGCTGCTGTTGCGATCCAGTGTGCCCCTGTAGCTCTGTGGACAGTTTTGGATTTGTTTACATCTCACCCAACCGCTCACGGCAGATGGCTGCACCTCTCTAAGCCTGGTTGCCGGAGGTTTCTTCCTGTTAAAAGGGAGTTTTTCTGAACACACTCTACCAACAAGGACAGCTCACCAGTGGGAACTGATAGATAAGACTGCTGATGTGCTCTCATCCATTGAAGAGCTGACCAGAAACGTGAACAGAAAGACTGCACCTGATGGGATCCCTGCCATAACAGGTCATTTGTATTTTTTTGTTTTACTTTATATTCTTTGAAACAAACTATAATCTCATCCATTCATTAAGTCATCCATTTTCATAACTCCTCAGATGTGTTCTGTCCAGTGAAGGCAGTGGAGAAGCCCTACACTGATCTTGAAACTGTGCCACGCTAGTAGAGACCGGCTACAAGGATGGGCAGGTATAGTGAAATTAAAATGCACCTTTTGTTCAACAGGTTTATATATACAGTCAAGTGATCAAAAGACACCAGTATTAAACCATTTAAACCAACTACATGCTTGGATTGGAACTGTATACAGGCCACCAAATTACAGCCACGTGTGGTTTTTACCTCGCATGGCACTTACCTCATCAAAGACACCAGTATTAAGCCAATTTCTTTTTTTACTTTTTTATAGTTTTGGGTCATTTAGTTCTAAAGTTAGATTTGTTTTCCCAATTATTTTTTAGAACTTCATTACTTGCCAGTTTGCTAACTGAAGAGCTGCGCTTTGTGATGTCTTTGTTTTATTGTTTTAAATTGTGTTTTCTTTTATCTGTTTCTAGCTGTTTTCGCAAAGTCAGCCAACCACTTGCTTCCAAATGACCCTTATCCAGAAGTATCCGTGAGTGCCTCATCAACAGAAACTAAAGTGGAGACCTACCTCTCAGAGAAAAACGCACACATAAGAAAAGCCGACCCACTTCAGTACTGGGAAGAACATCCTAATCTGTTTCCCTCTATGGCTGCTGTTGCGATCCCAGTGTGCCCCCTGTAGCTCTGTGGACAGTTTTGGATTTGTTTACATCTCACCCAACCGCTCACGGCAGATGGCTGCACTCTCTAGCCTGGTTCTGCGGAGGTTTCTTCCTGTTAAAAGGGAGTTTTTCTGAACACACTCTACCACCAACAGGACAGCTCACCAGTGGGAACTGATAGATAAGACTGCTGATGTGCTCTCATCATTGAAGAGCTGACCAGAAAGTGAACAGAAAGACTGCACCTGATGGGATCCTGCCATAACAGGTCATTTGTATTTTTTTGTTTCTTACTTTATATTCTTTGAAACAAACTATAATCTCATCCATTCATTAAGTCATCCATTCATTCATAACTCCTCAGATGTGTTCTGTCCAGTGAAGGCAGTGAGAAGCCTACACTGATCTTGAAACTGTGCACGCTAGTAGAGACGGGCTACAAGGATGGGCAGGTATAGTGAAATTAAATGCACCTTTTGTTCAACAGGTTTATATATAAGTCAAGTGATCAAAGACACCAGTATTAAACCCATTTAAACCAACTACATGCTTGGATTGGAACTGTATACAGGCCACCAAATTACAGCCACGTGTGGTTTTTACCTCGCATGGCGACTTACTCATCAGAAGACACCAGTATTAAGCCAATTTCTTTTTTTTTACTTCATTTTTAATTTAGTTTTGGGTCATTTAGTTCTAAAGTTAGATTTGTTTTTCCAATTATTTTTTAGAACTTCATTACTTGCCAGTTTGCTAACTGAAGAGCTGCGCTTTGTGATGTCTCTTGTTTTATTGTTTTAAATTGTGTTTTCCTTTTATCTGTTTCTAGCTGTTTTCGCAAAGTCAGCCACTTGCTTCCAAATGACCCTTATCCAGAAGTATCCGTGAGTGCCTCATCAACAGAAACTAAAGTGGAGACCTACTCTCAGAGAAAAAGCACACATAAGAAAAGCCGACCACTTCAGTACTGGGAAGAACATCCTAATCTGTTTCCCTCTATGGCTGCTGTTGCGATCCCAGTGTGCCCCCTGTAGCTCTGTGGACAGTTTTGGATTTGTTTACATCTCACCCAACCGGTCGCGGCAGATGGGCCCTCCCTGAGCTGGTTCTGCCGGAGGTTTCTTCCTGTCAAAAGGGAGTTTTTCCTTCCCACTGTCGCCAAAGTGCTTGCTCATAGGGGGTCATATGATTGTTGGGTTTCTATATACATTAATGCTTGTATGCTTTTCATTTATACTTTTGCCTTACTCTTCAGTTCATAATATAAAGTTACTTGAATGGTTTCCTTTTCGTTTTTTATTTTATATTGCTTTGCTATTTACCACAATCTAAATATCATGTTTAAATGTCATACATTATTGTAAATGGTATCTGTACAAAATATTGTTTGAATAACATGATACATTTATTAGTCCCACAACGGGAAATTTCATAATTTGCATGTGGTATTTTCCCCTTTGACATTAAAATACCTTTGAAATACAAATTGAATACCGCTTAATGGACATTTTTTTCTACCACTTTAAACGACTCAAAACTGTAAAATCTAAATTGTAACTTCTCTTGAACACCTGACACTGAAGCATAATTTATTTTCTTTTTATCTATTAACTTATTTTGTAATCATGTAACTGGAGCATCTTTCTCTCATCTCTGTATGCGCATATAACAGAGATCACAATACAGCTTACTTTGCTTTAAGTTGAAAATCAGCTGTATTCCATTTCCTCCTTCTTGTGGTATAAAAAGCAAACTATGCTCATGTTGCATCTTGCTCCTCTGGTGTTATAAATGGCAACCGGCACTAATTGAACCACATTAAAGGCAAACTACACTCATTGGCAGTAGCATAGGCACACATAAATTTCTTCTGAAATTTTGCTTTCTAGTT
>NW_020328250.1:0-28083 GCF_001858045.2 Oreochromis niloticus | reverse complement strand
AATCTAGATCTCCATTATTTGACAATATTTATTTAACAATAACAATGTATTGAATAATGGCTTTAAAGATTGTCATAAAATAGTGTGCAAATACTGATAACAGTGTAAATGTTTTCAATATAAAAATAAATGAAAATGTAAACATGTATGTTTAGTGAACTTTACAGTGTTGCTCCGTGGTGCAGTCGACATTGTAGCAAACTTTACACACTATGTCTACTTGATCCACGTCTGGACTTCGCGAACCCATAATGTTTCCACACCACTGAAAGTTTTTTTTTGTTTTTTTTTTGTTTTTAAATCTCTTTTCAACCAACGGCAGTCACTCTCCTCTCCAAATAACTTCTGCTTAGCTTCCAGCTTCCCTCTGTTAGTCCTCTTAATTGTTGTGATGCGTGTTCGAAACGCAGAGAGGTGTGCTCGATTTGCCACATGGAGCAGCGCGAGAAAAAGCACAGGAGGTGCTAATAATCGACTCATTCTCTCGATCCTTTTCAATGATCGTTGAAAGCCCAGATCATAATTTGATTAAAATTAGATTAATTGAGCAGCCCTACCACCCATGTGTATACCTGTGTGTGTTATATCTGATCTTTGGTGTCTATAACCACAGTTGATATGTAGTCTTTCACTTAAAGCAGTTTGCTAACTCAATTTTGTCTAATTTCTATCCAAAACAAAGGAAAATATGACAAAGGTGTTTTTGTTTGTTTTTTTTTATAGCTCTGAACAGGTAATTCTGATGTGGTAGTGAGCACATACAATATATTTCTATACACTTACCCTACAGTTGACCATTTCTATCTTGTAATGTTACCCAACTGGCATAACATTCATGCCATGCATTGCATTGTAAAGTGAAATTAAAGTGTCAGGTCACTTAATGTCTTAACATTATATTCTTTTTGCCTGGGTTAGCAGACAGCACCAGCAGCTTGTCCTTGGAAACGGGAGATAGACCCACCTCCTTATGTCTCTCCAGGCAGCAAGGTAAATTTAAAACAGTATTCCTCCATTAAGGATTTATAGTGGACAGTTACATTACCATTAATGTTAAAGACATATGGTTACATGTTTGCCTTATGTAAACAGTAAGAATTTTGTTGTCTCGCTTCTGTTAGTTTTGTTTAAAGTTTTAAAGTTACACTCACTTTCAAATTTCTTAGTAGTTATGCAAACAGCTGGAATTTTTTTTATCGCTTTGTAAGTTTAGTAACCGCTACTGTTTCATGTTTTCTTTAAAGTATCCAGTGTTACACTCTATTTCAATCTGTTAGTAGGTTTTCTAATTTTGATTAACTGTATTATCAGATTTCAGACACTCGTCCACCAGCAAAGAGTCTGGGCAACCGATGATTTCCACACGGCATCAACTTCTCCACCTAAAAAGGTAACCCTAACCCTATGTTAGTCACCGGGTTGATATTTAGTCTTTCACTTAAGTGTGCTTTGCTAACTCGTACTAAATATACTAAAATGTTAGACTAAACATGTACATTTGTCAATTTCTTTCATCAGCTCCTAAATGCAGACATCTCAACAGCTGTCTGTTTAGCTGTTTCTATATCTATTGTTCTGAAAAAACATTTATACCTTTTATACTTAAAGCTTCAGATAAATTGACATCCACAGTGAAAAGCAGTGCAAATAAATACAAACATTTTGTGACACTGATCTTTCTCAGATGAATGTCAGGTGTTTGTTTCAATCACATTTAACCTGTAACTGAATTTTGTGTCTTTCTTTACAAAACGTAACACAACTATGAACGTGTTTTATAGGCACATGTACAGAACCATCTGGTTTAATCTGAAATCAGTATTGAATTACATCTAATTTAAGAGCATCTGAATCCCTTACGAATAATACGTAAACAGGATTTCCTTTCATATATTTGTATTTAGGCTGCAATTTAGTTGATGTTTGAAGGCCCGCATAACCTAAAATAATGTGTTATACTGAAAAATTAACTGCTTTAAAATATGAGGAGCAGAAGGTACAGGTATGACCTTTGTAAAGGTCATTAAAAAAACAGCTCTAAAGCAAATTACAGATATCTAAAATATTTATTCATTTTTACTTCCCACCTCTGCTCTCTCTCACTGTTCCTGTCACTGTCTTTCTGGCTTATCTGATGCTGTGTATCTTTAGATTATGCTGTAATATGATTGAGTGATATAATTTGGCTGAACATTGTTTCATTATTTTACCATAGTTAAAAAAATTTTTTTACTTTACAAGAAAATCTAAATTATACAACTATTGCCACTTAAAAATGTCTTACATCATTGTACAAGATTACATATGTTTTACTCAACCGTGACATGCATATCTTAATATAACATAATGTGTCACCTTTACCATTCCTTGATCAGCCTTTCCACAACACAAATGAAAACTACTGACAGAGGAGCTACAGAGAAACGCAGTTCAGCACTTCTGGTTGTCAGTGCAACTCATTGTCAAAGTGATGAAGGTACACAGAATTCTCTCGAAATCATCAGTGCACATGTAATGCCCTCACATTCCTGGCCTACCTTAATGAGGAACACCAGTTCAACACAGCCCGACTTGATAAGGTGCTTGAACAGGGAGATGCACTCTACTGTTGGATTAAAACAAATCTTCAGCAGGAGAGGCGTTATACACAAAATCATCTGACCATGGAGGACCTGCCCAAAGAAGTTCATGCTGACATAAATGTCTACAGTGTGAAAATGGACAACATAAGGTACGGATACCTGAAAGCAGAGGACAAAACTTATCAAAGAAAAGGATGGTGGTTGCCTCTTGCTAGTCGCCTTGTATGTCTGTCAACAGATGTGAACTATGCTTGCTCATGGTTTCGCCTCAGTGCATTGCAGTTTTCCGTGACAAATCTGGGAGGTATGGATTATTTGATTCACATTCAAGAAGTGCAGCAGGTTTACCCCAGCCAAATGGAACAGCAGTCATGCTCACTTTCACTCATGTGAATGACCTGATCACCCACCTGCATAACCTTTTCCAAAATCAAGGCAGGTATGCAAGATATGAGTTTGTGCCTGTTTCTTTCAAAAGAGTCAGCACTCACAACGAACAGCCTGCACAGTCAACTCAAGCAACACCAGGAGCAACAGCTACATCACCACAAAATGATGAACCACAAATCACAAATCCCACTGTGCAAGTGCCTCAACCAGAATCAGCCCAAACCTACATGACAATGTTAGAAAGTGCTTTAAACCCACAACAAGACAAAATGGCTTCAAATCAAATTTGTGAACATCAACTTGAAACATCTGTTGATCCAACAAGCAACATCCAAACAGAACAACAAGAAAATCTCGAACTCAATAATGAAAGAGATAAGTCCTAGATAAACCCCCCAAAAAGCAAGAAATGTATGCAGATTAAATAAACGACGGCGTGGGAAAGCTATTCGTCAAGCTCAAAGTCACAAGCAGCATCTAAAAGTAAAGAAAAATCTTCATCTGAAGACTTGGCAAAGAAGATAAACAAAAAAAGACACGAAAAGCAACGATATGCCTGCTTTCCTGAATTTCGAATGAAAAAATACAGGCTGTGAAAACTCAATATGCTCAAAACTGTCATCGCCGTAAACAAAAACTGTTGTCAGCCAAAGTTATTATGCAAATCCTCATATTCAAGAGAAGATAAAAGCCCACAAAGTGAAGAGATACCAAAATGATCCTCATTTCAACAAAAAAAGAGAGACTACATTATCAGAAGATATACCACAGATGCCAGCTTTCGAACCAGACAGAAACAATATGTGTCCGAAGATACAACACGGATGCTGACTTTCAAAGCAGACAGAAGCAATATCTGGTCCAAAGGTACAACACGGATGCTGACTTCAAAGCAGACAGAAAAAATACATAAGAACAAAATATGCATCGGATCCAAACTACAGGCACAAACAAAAAAAATCAATTCATGCAGGTATCATAATGACTCACAATTCAGACTGCACCATATACAGCGCTGTGCAGAGTACCAGAGACACAAAATGGCTACCACTGCATCTTTCGCCATTATAAAAAGTTGTGTGCGCAGAGAATAAAGAAGAAATACAGACGACTAGTAACACAATTCCAGCAGGTCCACAGTCTGAAGCACAGCCCCAGCTTGTAGTGAATAGTGTGATGCAAGCAGCCACATTAGCTTTCCGTGAAACAATTAAGTTAGGACCCACCCATGTCTGTACAGTGTGCCACAGAACTCTGTTTCCTAATCAAGTTAAACACTGCAAAAGATCAAAGTATGTTAAAAATAGTCACATTGTTGACACTTGCTTGACAGGAAAATTGTCCATGTTTGTGATGGGGAATGCTCAGCTAATTGTACTTTCCCAAAACACAGAATGAGGAGTGGATTTGCTACAACTGTGACAGCCACCTACAACGAGGAAAGATCCCTTCCATCGCAGTGGCAAACAATTTAGCACTAGCACCCATTCCAATTGAACTGAGTCAATTAAATGTACTAGAACGACAACTGATTGCTAAAATTCTCCCGTTTGCCAAAATCATTGCATTACCAAAAGGACAGCAAAGAGCCGTACATGGGGCTGTTGTTGTGTACCGTCGGATGTGGAAACCACAGTAAACTGTCTTCCCAGACCTAGCAATGAAGCCCAGCTCCTGCAGGTACAACTGAAAAGACACATCAGATTCAAAGGATACCAACACTTCTACACTGTGAACATGAAGAATGTGTTAGCAGGATTATCAAAGCTAAAAGAGATGCATTCAGAATACAAAGATGTATCTATTGATGATGACGCTACTTTTGCTGATCCCACAAATAATCAGATAATCGAGACGGAACATGACACTGCTGATGCAGATATTCAAGATGCACTGCCCAGAAACTTCGACAACCAAATTGTACCAGAAAGAAGAACCACTGAGGATACAACAGCTGGAATACTTGAGCCATGTCATGATGTAAACGAACTATTGGAGCCTGAACAGTCAAATGGAGAGCCCTTACAAGATACGGAGAAAGAAAAGGAAGAACTTCGCCTGGTCTTGTTCTAGACACCTGTATGCAACCACCAGATATAGCACAGGACATTTTATCATATGGTGAAGGAATATTTAGCATTGCACCCGCCCAAGGAAATAGACCTGTTGGCTTCTTCTCTGTTCCTAAACTTGAAGCCATGGCCTTTCCTGTGCAGTTCCCAACTGGACAGAACACATTAGATGAAGCCAGACAAGTCAAACTGTCCCCAAGCATGTATTTTAATACACGGCTGTTCTCTGCAGATACACGGTTTGCAACTGACCAAAGCTACCTATTCTTTGCACAGTTTGTAACAGAAACACACATGGCTACAAACAGCATGTCCATCCAATTGCGCAAAGGTAAGGCAATCACCAAGGATGGACGTAGAATTTGTAACAGAATGCTTCAAAATAAAGACGAAGTGGAGAGACTGATAAATAACAAAGATGCAACACGCTTCATGAAACCTCTGAGAGGTACTCCAGCCTATTGGGAGAAGGCACTGAAAGATCTGCATGCTATGGTCAGACAGTTAGGAAAGCCGACTTTTTTCCTGACATTTTCAGCTGCTGAAATGAGATGGCCTGAGGTTGTTGAGGTCATAAAAACTCAACAAGGTGAACAAGTGATTTTTCACAACTTGACTGGAACACAAAGTGTGAAATTCTCCGAAGCAACCCTGTGACTGTGATGCGATTGTTTGAAAAAGAGTCGATGCACTAATGACAACACTGATCCTGTCCCCAGCACAGCCCATCGGTGAAGTAGAAGATTACTTTTATCGAGTGGAGTTTCAGGCCAGAGGTAGCCCTCATATCCATTACTGGTTTGGGTCAAAGATGCACCTAAATTTGGAAGCGACCTTGAAGACCACGTGTACAAATTTGTTGACAAGTACATAACATGTAAGATGCCTGACCAAAATGCCGATCCTGAACTTCACAAAATTGTGTCTGAGGTTCAAGTCCACAGCAGAAATCACTCCAGATCCTGCAAAAAAGGTAATGTGTCATGTAGGTTTGGGTTCCCCAAACTACCGGTAGACCAAACAATGATCACTTTCCCAAGCCCAGATGATGACGATGATCACAATGATAAGCAGCATAGCACAAGTAAGGAGAAAGGCACAAATGAAAAACAAAGCAAAAAAACAGACGAATGGCGCTCGCAAAAAACAGAAAGAGGCCAAAGAAAAACTCCAGCCATTGAGAGATTTGCTCTGTGACCCAAATTCCTCGTTTGAGGACTTGTCTGAGCTGCTTCACAAATGCAGATTAACTTATGAACAATACTTGGATTGTGTCTTCAATTTAAGCAATGGCCATGTCATCCTCTTAAAGCGTGAACCTAATGACTGCTGGGTGAATGCATACAATGCAGATCTGCTGAGAGCCTGGAATGCCAACATGGACATCCAATATGTCATTGATGACTACAGCTGCCTGATGTACATGATGTCTTATGTCTCTAAACCCGAATTTGAGATGACACAATTTCTTAATGGAGTCATCCAGGAGGTCAAAAAGTCCAATGTCAATGAAAGAGATGAAATGAAACAGATAATGCAGGCATATGCTAAACACAGAGAAGTCAGTGCCCAAGAATCCGTGGCAAGGACATGCAGCCTGCCACTAAAAAGTGTTCACGCAGTGTGGTGTTCATACAGACTGATGATGATGCCCTGAAAATGAGTCTCCCGATGAGCAGGTTGCAGAGCATGGCACCAGATGATGAAAATGTGTGGATGTCTGGATTGCCAGAAAAATATGCAAACAGACCCAGAACGCCTGAGTTTGAAAGAATGTGTTTGGCTGAATTTGCTTCAGAGTACAGGATTCTCTACAGCCGTCAAACAGAGTCAAAAAATGCCATCCCTCTTTGAATAACATGGGTTATATTCAAAGAGAACAAGAGGGAAACCTGCAATAATCAGATATCCTCGCTTCTCAGAAAAGAAACAACCAGAGAAGTATTATAGCAGACTACTAAAACTTTATTTTCCACATCGATCAAATGATGACCTTAAAAACACAGAACTCCCCACATCCGAACAGTTCTACAAAAGTGGACGAAAACATGGTTTTGCAGTACGGCCAATTGTTACCTTTAACAAAAAGCGTTATGAAAGCCATGGCAAAACAATGGAAAGGGCATTGGAACAGATTGAACAACAAGGCCCACTTATCAATGCATGGAACACCTTTGCACCTGAGGTTGAAGTAGATCGTTTAGAGTGTGTGGCCCAACGACAATCCAGACATGACACTGACGAAAATGAAATGGACATTGTTCCAGACTACCAAGTCAGTGGTAGCAGCAGTGGAGCCATGCCAGCAATCATAGCACCAAAGCTGAGCCCAGACTTTGTCAGAAAAATGTACCAAAGTCTGAATGAACCCAAGCATCCATATTCTACGCAGTGCGTGAGTGGTGTTTCAAACTTGTGTGGGGTCACTGTCCTGAGCAGTTCTTTTATTTTGTCTCTGGAGGAGCTGGCTGTGGAAAATCACATGTTATCAAGTGCATATATGAGGAGGCAACAAAGATTTTGCACCAACTCCCCAGATTCCGTGACCAAGCAGACATGTCCTACCCTGCAGTCCTGCTGGCTGCATTTACTGGCACTGCAGCTTTTAACATATCTGGGAAAACACTGCACTCTCTGCTAAAGCTGCCAAAATCTTTAAAACCGCCGTATCAGGGACTGGGGAATGCACTGGATGAAGTGAGAGCTTCACTTTCAAATGCAGAGATTCTGGTCATTGATGAGATATCTATGGTTTCTAAAGACCTTTTGCCTACATCCACTGGAGACTTCAGCAGATCAAAGGAAACAAGAAGCCTTTTGGTGGGATGTCTATCCTTGCAGTAGGAGACTTTTACCAGCTGCCACCCCTTGGAAAAGCCAAACCACTCTGTGTGTACGAGGACAATGTCCTTGATCTCTGGAAAGACTATTTCCACATGGTCAACCTGACAGAAATCATGCGACAGAAAGATGATCATTCTTTTGCTGAAGTTCTGAACAGGATAAGAGTAAAGCAAAAAACAGATTCTCTTGAAGCCAATGATAAAGCCTTGCTCACACAGGCTATCCATGACATAAAAGACTGTCCATCTAATGTATTACACATTTATGCTACAAACAAAGAGGTGGACAAACACAATTCAGCAACTGTAACTGCTCTTCATTCTGATATCATAAATATTCAGGCCGAAGACTACAGAAAAGACCCACGAACGGGTGAGATGGTCCTGCTGGCAGATATGATGAAAGGCAACAAAAGAGATTTACCTGATAACATACAAGCTGCACCTGGAGTGCGTGTTATGATTATTAGAAATTTGGATGTTGAAGATGGGCTTGTTAATGGGACATTTGGAACAATCACGAACGTTGTGACAACCACACAGGATGGACCAAAAACTGTGAATCTCATTGGACTTACGCTGGACAATCAAAATTCTGGGCAAAAATTTCGCAGAAAAATACAAGGATCCTCAGACAACCTGGTATATATTGAGAAATGTGAAGAATCTACAAGTAAAAAAGGAGTTCTTCGCAGGCAATTTCCAATGAAGTTGGCCTTTGCATGTACAGCTCACAAAGTACAAGGCATGACAATGGAGTCAGCAGTAGTATGTTTGAAGCGTGTTTTTGAACCTGGAATGGCCTATGTTGCACTCAGCCGCACAACCTCACTTAAAGGACTCTACATCACAGACTTTGATGAAAGGAAAATCTATGCTGATCCTGCCATCACAGATGCACTCAAAAATATGAGACATGCATCATTTGAGAATGCAAGACCACTGTTGCAATTCTTAAAATCAGTTGTTCCCACAGTCCCCACGATGACAATTATCCATCACAATGCACAAGGTCTCCCAACTCACATGGAGGACATGAGATGCCACCATGAACTCAGCCTTGCTGATGTTTTATGCATAACAGAAACTCACTTGTCTGGATCATCAGTTTCTCCCCGCTTCCAGCTCGAACAGTACAACATGGCCACACGCAACAGACACGTCTCTTACACAAACCATACAGACATGGCAAAGGTAAATGGCGGTGGAGTTGCAATGTACTACAAAACAGTTCTTACAGCAGAGTCTCGAAAATACCTGCAAAATGTGACTGACCTTGAATTTGTTGTTATCAAGGTTGAATCGCCAGTCACAGCTTTGATAGCAACTGTATACAGGCCACCAAATTACAGCCACGTGAGGTTTTTACCACAAATGCAATGTCTTTTGGACTCATTGGAAATGATGAATTGCCAACCAATTATTGTTTGTGGAGACTTCAATGAGGACCTTATGAGCAGAGGAAAAAAACCCATCCAAGAACTGTTTCAGTCAAGAGGATATGCACAACTTATTACTGCTGCAACTACCGAAAAACACACATTGATTGATCACCTTTACATATCACAGCCATACGCCTGCCTCCAATCAGGTGTTCTGAATACATATCACAGTTATCACAACCCCATTTATTGTGTAATTCACTAACACAAAATGACTGCAAGGTTGTGAGGGATATGGACTTGCCAAGTGATCTTAGTGTCTTTGCAACTGAGCACACTCTACCACCAACAAGGACAGCTCACCAGTGGGAGCTGATACATAAGACTGCTCTCATCCATTGAAGAGCTGACCAGAAACGTGAACAGAGAGACTGCAACTGCACCTGATGGGATCCCTGCCATAACAGGTAATTGTATTTTTGTTTCGTACTTTATATTGTAACATTTGATATTGTTTGAAACAAACTATAATCTCATCCATTAATTAAGTCATCCATTCATTCATAACTCCTCAGATGTGTTCTGTCCAGTGAAGGCAGTAGAGAAGCCCTACACTGATCTTGAAACTGTGCCACGCTAGTAGAGACCGGCTACAAGGATGGGCAGGTATAGTGAAATTAAAATGCACCTTTTGGTTCAACAGGTTTATATATACAGTCAAGTGATCAAAAGACACCAGTATTAAACCCATTTAAACCAACTACATGCTTGGATTGGAACTGTATACAGGCCACCAAATTACAGCCACGTGTGGTTCTTACCTTAAATAGCAACTTACCCCATCCAAAGACACCAGTATTAAGCAAATTTCTTTTTTTACTACCTTTTTAGTATAGTTTTGGGTCATTTAGTTCTAAAGTTAGATTTGTTTTTCCAATTATTTTTTAGAACTTCATTACTTGCCATTTCGCTAACTGAAGAGCTGCGCTTTGTGATGTCGCTTGTTTTATTGTTTTAAATTGTGTTTTCCTTTTATCTGTTTCTAGCTGTTTTCGCAAAGTCAGCCAACCACTTGCTTCCAAATGACCCTTATCCAGAAGTATCCGTGAGTGCCTCATCAACAGAAACTAAAGTGGAGACCTACCTCTCAGAGAAAAACGCACACATAAGAAAAGCCGACCCACTTCAGTACTGGGAAGAACATCCTAATCTGTTTCCCTCTATGGCTGCTGTTGCGATCCCAGTGTGCCCCCTGTAGCTCTGTGGACAGTTTTGGATTTGTTTACATCTCACCCAACCGCTCACGGCAGATGGCTGCACCTCTCTAAGCCTGGTTCTGCCGGAGGTTTCTTCCTGTTAAAAGGGAGTTTTTCTGAACACACTCTACCACCAACAAGGACAGCTCACCAGTGGGAACTGATAGATAAGACTGCTGATGTGCTCTCATCCATTGAAGAGCTGACCAGAAACGTGAACAGAAAGACTGCACCTGATGGGATCCCTGCCATAACAGGTCATTTGTATTTTTTTGTTTCTTACTTTATATTCTTTGAAACAAACTATAATCTCATCCATTCATTAAGTCATCCATTCATTCATAACTCCTCAGATGTGTTCTGTCCAGTGAAGGCAGTAGAGAAGCCCTACACTGATCTTGAAACTGTGCCACGCTAGTAGAGACCGGCTACAAGGATGGGCAGGTATAGTGAAATTAAAATGCACCTTTTGTTCAACAGGTTATATATACAGTCAAGTGATCAAAAGACACCAGTATTAAACCCATTTAAACCAACTACATGCTTGGATTGGAACTGTATACAGGCCACCAAATTACAGCCACGTGTGGTTCTTACCTTAAATAGCAACTTACCCCATCCAAAGACACCAGTATTAAGCAAATTTCTTTTTTTACTACCTTTTTAGTATAGTTTTGGGTCATTTAGTTCTAAAGTTAGATTTGTTTTTCCAATTATTTTTTAGAACTTCATTACTTGCCATTTCGCTAACTGAAGAGCTGCGCTTTGTGATGTCTCTTGTTTTATTGTTTTAAATTGTGTTTTCCTTTTATCTGTTTCTAGCTGTTTTCGCAAAGTCAGCCAACCACTTGCTTCCAAATGACCCTTATCCAGAAGTATCCGTGAGTGCCTCATCAACAGAAACTAAAGTGGAGACCTACCTCTCAGAGAAAAACGCACACATAAGAAAAGCCGACCCACTTCAGTACTGGGAAGAACATCCTAATCTGTTTCCCTCTATGGCTGCTGTTGCGATCCCAGTGTGCCCCCTGTAGCTCTGTGGACAGTTTTGGATTTGTTTACATCTCACCCAACCGCTCACGGCAGATGGCTGCACCTCTCTAAGCCTGGTTCTGCCGGAGGTTTCTTCCTGTTAAAAGGGAGTTTTTCTGAACACACTCTACCACCAACAAGGACAGCTCACCAGTGGGAACTGATAGATAAGACTGCTGATGTGCTCTCATCCATTGAAGAGCTGACCAGAAACGTGAACAGAAAGACTGCACCTGATGGGATCCCTGCCATAACAGGTCATTTGTATTTTTTTGTTTCTTACTTTATATTCTTTGAAACAAACTATAATCTCATCCATTCATTAAGTCATCCATTCATTCATAACTCCTCAGATGTGTTCTGTCCAGTGAAGGCAGTAGAGAAGCCCTACACTGATCTTGAAACTGTGCCACGCTAGTAGAGACCGGCTACAAGGATGGGCAGGTATAGTGAAATTAAAATGCACCTTTTGTTCAACAGGTTTATATATACAGTCAAGTGATCAAAAGACACCAGTATTAAACCCATTTAAACCAACTACATGCTTGGATTGGAACTGTATACAGGCCACCAAATTACAGCCACGTGTGGTTTTTACCTCGCATGGCGACTTACCTCATCAGAAGACACCAGTATTAAGCCAATTTCTTTTTTTTTTACTTCATTTTTAATTTAGTTTTGGGTCATTTAGTTCTAAAGTTAGATTTGTTTTCCCAATTATTTTTTAGAACTTCATTACTTGCCAGTTTGCTAACTGAAGAGCTGCGCTTTGTGATGTCTCTTGTTTTATTGTTTTAAATTGTGTTTTCCTTTTATCTGTTTCTAGCTGTTTTCGCAAAGTCAGCCAACCACTTGCTTCCAAATGACCCTTATCCAGAAGTATCCGTGAGTGCCTCATCAACAGAAACTAAAGTGGAGACCTACCTCTCAGAGAAAAACGCACACATAAGAAAAGCCGACCCACTTCAGTACTGGGAAGAACATCCTAATCTGTTTCCCTCTATGGCTGCTGTTGCGATCCCAGTGTGCCCCCTGTAGCTCTGTGGACAGTTTTGGATTTGTTTACATCTCACCCCAACCGGTCGCGGCAGATGGCCGCCCCTCCCTGAGCCTGGTTCTGCCGGAGGTTTCTTCCTGTCAAAAGGGAGTTTTTCCTTCCCACTGTCGCCAAAGTGCTTGCTCATAGGGGGTCATATGATTGTTGGGTTTATCTATATACATTAATGCTTGTATGCTTTTCATTTATACTTTTGCCTTACTCTTCAGTTCATAATATAAAGTTCCTTGAATGGTTTCCTTTTCCTTTTTTATTTTATATTGCTTTGCTATTTACCACAATCTAAATATCATGTTTAAATGTCATACATTATTGTAAATGGTATCTGTACAAAATATTGTTTGAATAACATGATACATTTATTAGTCCCACAACGGGAAATTTCATAATTTGCATGTGGTATTTTCCCCTTTGACATTAAAATACCTTTGAAATACAAATTGAATACCGCTTAATGGACATCTTTTTTTCTACCACTTTAAACGACTCAAAACTGTAAAATCTAAATTGTAACTTCTCTTGAACACCTGACACTGAAGCATAATTTATTTTCTTTTATATCTATTAACTTATTTTGTAATCATGTAACTGGAGCATCTTTCTCTCATCTCTGTATGCCGCATATAACAGAGATCACAATACAGCTTACTTTGCTTTAAGTTGAAAATCAGCTGTATTCCATTTCCCTCCTTCTTGTGGTATAAAAAGCAAACTATGCTCATGTTGCATCTTGCTCCCTCTGGTGTTATAAATGGCAACCGGCACTAATTGAACCACATTAAAGGCAAACTACACTCATTGGCAGTAGCATAGGCACACATAAAATTTCTTCTGAAATTTTCGCTTTCTAGTTATTATGTGTGCCTATGACAAGAGGCACACATATTACTATTCGTCGGATTTATTATGTGTGCCTATGCCAAGAGGCACACATATTACTATTCCTCGGATTTATTATTATTATTATTATTATGTGTGCCTATGGAAAGAGGCACACATATTACTATTCGTCGGATTTATTATTATTATTATTATTATTATTATTATTCTCCAGTTTCCGCCTGAAATTTTGCAGCGAATCTCGCCTCGCAGTTTTGAGACAAGCTTCATATATGTTACCTCATTTTGTGCGGCCGGATCTGGAATGGTGTGCTATGACTTTTGGTGTTTATGAATTTTATAGTTTTTTAAATATTAATATTTTAGTGAAAATTTTCCCGCGCTCCTCTGCCAAACAGTTTTGACATTAGGGTTACATATGTTAGATCATTTTGTGCGGCTGGAGCTGGACTATTATGTTATGACTTTTGGTGTTTATAACTTTTATAGTTTTTTAAATATTAATATTTTAGTGCAAATTTAGGCCAATTCATCTTTTGGCGCCAAATAAACAGACTTCATTTGTGGTGTCTTGGCTCTCTCTAGTGGTATGCCGGGAGTGGTACAGCCTGTGTACCCTTATTTGGATTACCGTAATGATGACAATTTCAACGGTGCGCACAGCGTCGCTGCTTTCAGGAGCCCTTGGAATTTTTAAGGTTGCGCAAATCATTCAAAAGTTACGGTAATGCTTGGTGGAAAACTCAATATCCCACAATTCATAGCACGCCTCTACAGAGTGAACAATGGCGGCCACCACTTCGTTTTATATGTCTTTTATTCGTGTTTCTAGGTCACAAAATAAGCTTTTAAGATATTTTCAGGCGAGAATGTAGGTGTGTAAACTTCAAATATCTGCTTGTTTTATCAAGACATCCCATATTTAGCGACAGTGCTCTGACTACGTCGGTCCTGCCTGACAGCTAGCCGGCTACCTAGCTGGCTACCTAGCTAGCTGCCGCGCTTGGCTGCAAATGGATAGCGAGGGGACTCTCTCTGTCGTTTCACCTCCCTGGTCTCTCGCAAATGCTCGCATAGAATCGCAGTTACAGCTGGATGTGGAAAAAATAACTGAGTTGTTTGGTGGTGGAGCTACAACAGAGGGCAGCTACCCACCGGTGTGTGACAGAAAGGACATGCCGCCAACGAGACATATGAGGCCGGGCAGGCGATTGCTAACGCGGTGGTCAATCATGGATCAGGGAAAGCGAAGGCAGGAGCGTGAGGTGAACTGAATTTCAGGTAAGAAGTTATGAACTGCACTCTATTTGGGTCAGATATAAACCGAGTTTAGGTGTAGTTTATTTAGCAGCAGTTCTCTTATGTGTTGCTGATAGCCGGCTAGCTAGCTAGCGCCGCTAGCATAGTTAGCTCGCGCCGCTAGCAACCCTTCGTGAAAAAGCACCCAGGCTTGGCTTATATTGAGGCGGGTGAAACTCGTGTCAGCACCCGGTCGCTCTCTATTTGGGTCAGATATAAACCGAGTTTAGGTGTAGTTTATTTAGCAGCAGTTCTCTTATGTGTTGCTGATAGCCGGCTAGCTAGCTAGCGCCGCTAGCATAGTTAGCTCGCGCCGCTAGCAACCCTTCGTGAAAAGCACCCAGGCTTGGCTTATATTGAGGCGGGTGAAACTCGTGTCAGCACCCGGTCGCTCTCTATTTGGGTCAGATATAAACCGAGTTTAGGTGTAATTTATTTTCGTTGACCTTTTACAATCGTAATGCCACGGGAGTTTATATACAGCTGTGTGCGTACTAAGTTACTGACGTTGGACTTTATTTTATTCATTAGGGTTAGTTCATAGAGTTGCCGTGCCGTACAAACGGAATCGTCCCACATTCAGAGAAAACATTATGATTTATTCTGTCGTTACGAAGCCTCCCCTGTCATTCTCTCGCGTGTTGAAACGTCAATCATGAAACTGATCAATGATCGGCTGTTCGCTCTTATTTATCGCGCTAAACAACAGCAGCACGTTTAAGCTTGATCAGCTGTTGTTAGAATTCTTTTGATTTTAATTTCTAGTATCAGCTGATGTTTGCTGGAGCATGAAGATGAAATCAGGAGATGTCCTTACTGAATCATCAGAGCTGAACTGGTGATGGAGAAACAGGTTTACACTTTAGGTGACATGAATGAGTTGAAGGGAAGTTATGAGTTGTTTCTGAGAGACAAAGACCAAGCTCCTTTTTTGTGTAGCTGACAGCTGGTAACTGTGCAGGGGCGGATCTAGCAAAGCTTTTAGGGGGGGGGGAGCTAGGGCATTAACAGAGAAAGGTGGACACAAAGATATACTTTTCTTTCTTACTCTCATATAAAATATTTAGCTTTTATTAAATAGTTATCTGAATCTCACAACCAAAGTTTGTATAATAATACACAGGATTGGCTGTAGACCATTGTTCATAATTCAGAACACTGTGTAAAATAACAAAAAACAAAAAGTGAATGCATGTGTGAAAAGTGGTCTATAATGTAATGCTTCAAAGTGTGTTCATGCAAACATTGTCGGGTCTGCCGTGGTACAATGGGACTTCTGCTCATGAACCTGTGTGCACAGCGTCTGCAAATCGGCGCTGTACAAAGTAACTTCATCTTTACACAAAACTGTAAGCTGTCATCTGTGAAGCGTGAGCGGTGTTTGTTTTTACCATAGTTCATGGTGGAGAATGGCTGCTCTTCTGAGTTTTGCTCTCTGTAGCCGTATGAATGGCAAACTACAGTGATTAGCAGCGGCATAGGCACACATAAAATTTCTTCTGAAATTTTCGCTTTCTAGTTATTATTATTATTATTCTCCAGTTTCCGCCTGAAATTTTGCAGCGAATCTCGCCTCGCAGTTTTGAGACAAGCTTCATATATGTTACCTCATTTTGTGCGGCCGGATCTGGAATGGTGTGCTATGACTTTTGGTGTTTATGAATTTATAGTTTTTTAAATATTAATATTTTAGTGAAAATTTTCCCGCGCTCCTCTGCCAAACAGTTTTGACATTAGGGTTACATATGTTAGATCATTTTGTGCGGCTGGAGCTGGACTATTATGTTATGACTTTTGGTGTTTATAACTTTTATAGTTTTTTAAATATTAATATTTTAGTGCAAATTTAGGCCAATTCAGCTTTTGGCGCCAAATAAACAGACTTCATTTGTGGTGTCTTGGCTCTCTCTAGTGGTATGCCGGGAGTGGTACAGCCTGTGTACCCTTATTTGGATTACCGTAATGATG
This sequence comes from Oreochromis niloticus, assembly GCF_001858045.2. NCBI lineage: Eukaryota > Metazoa > Chordata > Actinopteri > Cichliformes > Cichlidae > Oreochromis > Oreochromis niloticus. Next base: position 11,362 of record NW_020328250.1, on the reverse strand, counting down.
ACAATTTCAACAGTGCGCACAGCGTCGCTGCTTTCAGGAGCCCTTGGAATTTTTAAGGTTGCGCAAATCATTCAAAAGTTACGGTAATGCTTGGTGGAAAACTCAATATCCCACAATTCATAGCACGCCTCTACAGAGTGAACAATGGCGGCCACCACTTCGTTTTATATGTCTTTTATTCGTGTTTCTAGGTCACAAAATAAGCTTTTAAGATATTTTCAGGCGAGAATGTAGGTGTGTAAACTTCAAATATCTGCTTGTTTTATCAAGACATCCCATATTTAGCGACAGTGCTCTGACTACGTCGGTCCTGCCTGACAGCTAGCCGGCTACCTAGCTGGCTACCTAGCTAGCTGCCGCACTTGGCTGCAAATGGATAGCGAGGGGACTCTCTCTGTCGTTTCACCTCCCTGGTCTCTCGCAAATGCTCGCATAGAATCGGAGTTACAGCTGGATGTGGAAAAAATAACTGAGTTGTTTGGTGGTGGAGCTACAACAGAGGGCAGCTACCCACCGGTGTGTGACAGAAAGGACATGCCGCCAACGAGACATATGAGGCCGGGCAGGCGATTGCTAACGCGGTGGTCAATCATGGATCAGGGAAAGCGAAGGCAGGAGCGTGAGGTGAACTGAATTTCAGGTAAGAAGTTATGAACTGCACTCTATTTGGGTCAGATATAAACCGAGTTTAGGTGTAGTTTATTTAGCAGCAGTTCTCTTATGTGTTGCTGATAGCCGGCTAGCTAGCTAGCGCCGCTAGCATAGTTAGCTGCACCGCTAGCGACCCTTCGTGAAAAAGCACCCAGGCTTGGCTTATATTGAGGCGGGTGAAACTCGTGTCAGCACCCGGTCGCTCGCCGACAGTATGTGTTTTAGCTGGACTTATTTTTCGTTTATATGGACCGATGATTTATTTATTTATTCATTTAGTAACGGTATAAACAGTGAAAGGTGGTGGATTGGCCAGATGTAAACTTCAAATATCTGCTCGTGTTACCAAGACATCCCATATTAGCTCTGATGTTTTCGGTGCCTGCAAAGAGCTAGACAGGTAGCTAGCTAACCCGAGCTGGCTGTCTTTTTGACTCAGGGTCATAGCTGGACTTATTTTTCGTTTTTATGAGCCGATGAGGGGTTTTTTTTAGTAACGGTACAAACAGTGAAAGGCGGTGGATTGTCCAGATGCTGGTCGATGTGGAAAAAATAACTGAATTGTTTGGTAGTCGCTGACGCGGAGCTACAACCGAGGGCAGCTATCCACCGGTGTGTGTCAGAAAGAACATGCGGGGAACGAGGCGGCGAGGTGACCGCCGATCGACCGGTGGTAGATCGTGGATCAGGGAAACCGAAGGCAGGAGAAGCAGGCGGCTGCCGGTCGGAGCGTGAGGTGAACTGAATTTCAGGTAAGAAGTTATGACCTGCACTCTATTTGGGTCAGATATAAACGAGTTTAGGTGTAGTTTATTTTCGTTGTGCTGACTTTTTACAATCAGTTATAATAACTCGTACTGCGTGGTAGCTAGCACGATGGAGTTTCTATACAGCTGTGTGCGCGCTAAGTTACTGATGTTGAACTTTATGACAGCCTCCCCTGTCATTCTCTCGCCTGTTCAAACTTCAGTCATGAAACTGATCAATGATCGGCTTTTCTCTCTTGTTTGTTTATCGCGCTAAACAACAGCAGCACGTTTAAGCTTGATCAGCTGTTGTTAGAATTCATTTGATTTTAATTTCTAGTATCAGCTGATGTTTGCTGGAGCCACAGCTGTAGAAGCGGCTGGTCGAAACCAGGAGATGACCTTACTGAATCATCAGAGCTGAACTGGTGATGGAGAAACAGGTTTACCTTTTTTTTAGGTGACATGAATGAGTTGAAGGGAAGTTATGAACTGTTTCTGAGAGAAATAAACACCAAGCTCCTTTTTTTATTTAGCTGACAGCTGGTAACTGTGCAGGGGCGGATCTAGCAAAGCTTTTGCCAGGGGGCCAGGTAGGGCATTAACAGAGAAAGGTGGACACAAAGATATACTTTTCTTTCTTACTCTCATACAGGGAGTGCAGAATTATTAGGCAAGTTGTATTTTTGAGGAATAATTTTATTATTGAACAACAACCATGTTCTCAATGAACCCAAAAAACTCATTAATATCAAAGCTGAATGTTTTTGGAAGTAGTTTATAGTTTTAGCTATTTTAGGGGGATATCTGTGTGTGCAGGTGACTATTACTGTGCATAATTATTAGGCAACTTAACAAAAAACAAATATATACCCATTTCAATTATTTATTTTTACCAGTGAAACCAATATAACATCTCCACATTCACAAATATACATTTCTGACATTCAAAAACAAAACAAAAACAAATCAGCGACCAATATAGTCACCTTTCTTTGCAAGGACACTCAAAAGCCTGCCATCCATGGATTCTGTCAGTGTTTTGATCTGTTCACCATCAACATTGCGTGCAGCAGCAACCACAGCCTCCCAGACACTGTTCAGAGAGGTGTACTGTTTTCCCTCCTTGTAAATCTCACATTTGATGATGGACCACAGGTTCTCAATGGGGTTCAGATCAGGTGAACAAGGAGGCCATGTCATTAGTTTTTCTTCTTTTATACCCTTTCTTGCCAGCCACGCTGTGGAGTACTTGGACGCGTGTGATGGAGCATTGTCCTGCATGAAAATCATGTTTTTCTTGAAGGATGCAGACTTCTTCCTGTACCACTGCTTGAAGAAGGTGTCTTCCAGAAACTGGCAGTAGGACTGGGAGTTGAGCTTGACTCAATCCTCAACCCGAAAAGGCCCCACAAGCTCATCTTTGATGATACCGGCCCAAACCAGTACTCCACCTCCACCTTGCTGGCGTCTGAGTCGGACTGGAGCTCTCTGCCCTTTACCAATCCAGCCACGGGCCCATCCATCTGGCCCATCAAGACTCACTCTCATTTCATCAGTCCATAAAACCTTAGAAAAATCAGTCTTGAGATATTTCTTGGCCCAGTCTTGACGTTTCAGCTTGTGTGTCTTGTTCAGTGGTGGTCGTCTTTCAGCCTTTCTTACCTCGGCCATGTCTCTGAGTATTGCACACCTTGTGCTTTTGGGCACTCCAGTGATGTTGCAGCTCTGAAATATGGCCAAACTGGTGGCAAGTGGCATCTTGGCAGCTGCACGCTTGACTTTTCTCAGTTCATGGGCAGTTATTTTGCACCTTGGTTTTTCCACACGCTTCTTGCGACCCTGTTGACTATTTTGAATGAAACGCTTGATTGTTCGATGATCACGCTTCAGAAGCTTTGCAATTTTAAGACTGCTGCATCCCTCTGCAAGATATCTCACTATTTTTGACTTTTCTGAGCCTGTCAGGTCCTTCTTTTGACCCATTTTGCCAAAGGAAAGGAAGTTGCCTAATAATTATGCACACCTGATATAGGGTGTTGATGTCATTAGACCACACCCCTTCTCATTACAGAGATGCACATCACCTAATATGCTTAATTGGTAGTAGGCTTTCGAGCCTATACAGCTTGGAGTAAGACAACATGCATGAAGAGGATGATGTGGACAAAATACTCATTTGCCTAATAATTCTGCACTCCCTGTAAACACCAAGCTCCTTTTTTTGTGTAGCTGACAGCTGGTAACTGTGCAGGGGCGGATCTAGCAAAGCTTTTGCCAGGGGGCCAGGTAGGGCATTAACAGAGAAAGGTGGACATAAAGATATACTTTTCTTTCTTGCTCTATATAAATATTTAGCTTTTATTAAATAGTTATCTGAATCTCACAACCAAAGTTTGTATAATAATACACAAGATTGGCTGTAGACCATTGTTCATAATTCAGAACACTGTGTAGAAATAACAAAAAACAAAAAGTGAATGCATGTGTGAAAAGTGGTCTATAATGTAATGCTTCAAAGCGTGTTCATGCAAACATTGTCGGGTCTGCCGTGGTACAATGGGACTTCTGCTCATGAACCTGTGTGCACAGCGTCTGCAAATCGGCGCTGTACGAAGTAACTTCATCTTTACACAAAACTGTAAGCTGTCATCTGTGAAGCGTGAGCGGTGTTTGTTTTTACCATAGTTCATGGTGGAGAATGGCTGCTCTTCTGAGTTTTGCTGTCTGTAGCCGTATGAATGGCAACTACAGTGATTAGCAGCGGCATAGGCACACATAAAATTTCTTCTGAAATTTTCGCTTTCTAGTTATTTATTATTATTTCCTTTCCGCCTGAAATTTTGCAGCGAATCTCGCCCGCAGTTTTGAGAAAGCTTCATATATGTTACCTCATTTTGTGCGGCCGGATCTGGAATGGTGTGCTATGACTTTTGGTCTTTATGAATTTTATAGTTTTTTAAATATTAATATTTAGTGAAAATTTTCCCGCGCTCCTCTGCCGAACAGTTTTGACATTAGGGTTACATATGTTAGATCATTTTGTGCGGCTGGAGCTGGACTATTATGTATGACTTTTGGTGTTATGACTTTTATAGTTTTTAAATATTAATATTTTAGTGCAAATTTAGGCCAATTCATCTTTTGGCGCCAAATAAACAGACTTCATTTGTGGTGTGTTGGCTCTCTCTAGTGGTATGCCGGGAGTGGTACAGCCTGTGTACCCTTATTTGGATTACCGTAATGATGACAATTTCAACGGTGCGCACAGCGTCGCTGCTTTCAGGAGCCTTGGAATTTTTAAGGTTGCGCAAATCATTCAAAAGTTACGGTAATGCTTGGTGGAAAACTCAATATCCCACAATTCATAGCACGCCTCTACAGAGTGAACAATGGCGGCCACCACTTCGTTTTATATGTCTTTTATTCTGTTTCTAGGTCACAAAATAAGCTTTTAAGATATTTTCAGGCGAGAATGTAGGTGTGTAAACTTCAAATATCTGCTTGTTTTATCAAGACATCCCATATTTAGCGACAGTGCTCTGACTACGTCGGTCCTGCCTGACAGCTAGCCGGCTACCTAGCTGGCTACCTAGCTAGCTGCCGCACTTGGCTGCAAATGGATAGCGAGGGGACTCTCTCTGTCGTTTCACCTCCCTGGTCTCTCGCAAATGCTCGCATAGAATCGGAGTTACAGCTGGATGTGGAAAAAATAACTGAGTTGTTTGGTGGTGGAGCTACAACAGAGGGCAGCTACCCACCGGTGTGTGACAGAAAGGACATGCCGCCAACGAGACATATGAGGCCGGGCAGGCGATTGCTAACGCGGTGGTCAATCATGGATCAGGGAAAGCGAAGGCAGGAGCGTGAGGTGAACTGAATTTCAGGTAAGAAGTTATGAACTGCACTCTATTTGGGTCAGATATAAACAGAGTTTAGGTGTAGTTTATTTTCGTTGTGCTGACTTTTTACAATCGTACTGCGTGCTAGCTAGCACGACGGGAGTTTATATACAGCTGTGTGCGCGCTAGTTACTGACGTTGGACTTTACGAACTAACCATTATGAATAAATAGAGTTGCCGTACAAACGGAATCGTGCCACATTCAGAGAAATATTACGATTTATTCTGTCGTTACGAAGCCTCCCCTGTCATTCTCTCGCCTGTTGAAACTTCAGTCATGAAACTGATCAATGATCGGCTTTTCTCTCTTGTTTGTTTATCGCGCTAAACAACAGCAGCACGTTTAAGCTTGATCAGCTGTTGTTAGAATTCATTTGCTTTTAATTTCTAGTATCAGCTGATGTTTGCTGCAGCCACAGCTGTAAAAACGGCTGTTCCAAACCAGATATCCTTACTGAATCATCAGAGCTGAACAGGTGATGGAGAAACAGGTTTTCCCTTAGGTGACATGAATGAGTTGAAGGGAAGTTATGAACTGTTTCTGAGAGACAAACACCAAGCTCCTTTTTTGTGTAGCTGACAGCTGGTAACTGTGCAGGGGCGGATCTAGCAAAGCTTTTGCCAGGGGGCCAGGTAGGGCATTAACAGAGAAAGGTGGACACAAAGATATACTTTTCTTTCTTACTCTCATACAGGGAGTGCAGAATTATTAGGCAAGTTGTATTTTTGAGGAATAATTTTATTATTGAACAACAACCATGTTCTCAATGAACCCAAAAAACTCATTAATATCAAAGCTGAATGTTTTTGGAAGTAGTTTATAGTTTTAGCTATTTTAGGGGGATATCTGTGTGTGCAGGTGACTATTACTGTGCATAATTATTAGGCAACTTAACAAAAACAAATATATACCCATTTCAATTATTTATTTTTACCAGTGAAACCAATATAACATCTCCACATTCACAAATATACATTTCTGACATTCAAAAACAAAACAAAAACAAATCAGCGACCAATATAGCCACCTTTCTTTGCAAGGACACTCAAAAGCCTGCCATCCATGGATTCTGTCAGTGTTTTGATCTGTTCACCATCAACATTGCGTGCAGCAGCAACCACAGCCTCCCAGACACTGTTCAGAGAGGTGTACTGTTTTCCCTCCTTGTAAATCTCACATTTGATGATGGACCACAGGTTCTCAATGGGGTTCAGATCAGGTGAACAAGGAGGCCATGTCATTAGTTTTTCTTCTTTTATACCCTTTCTTGCCAGCCACGCTGTGGAGTACTTGGACGCGTGTGATGGAGCATTGTCCTGCATGAAAATCATGTTTTTCTTGAAGGATGCAGACTTCTTCCTGTACCACTGCTTGAAGAAGGTGTCTTCCAGAAACTGGCAGTAGGACTGGGAGTTGAGCTTGACTCCATCCTCAACCCGAAAAGGCCCCACAAGCTCATCTTTGATGATACCAGCCCAAACCAGTACTCCACCTCCACCTTGCTGGCGTCTGAGTCGGACTGGAGCTCTCTGCCCTTTACCAATCCAGCCACGGGCCCATCCATCTGGCCCATCAAGACTCACTCTCATTTCATCAGTCCATAAAACCTTAGAAAAATCAGTCTTGAGATATTTCTTGGCCCAGTCTTGACGTTTCAGCTTGTGTGTCTTGTTCAGTGGTGGTCGTCTTTCAGCCTTTCTTACCTTGGCCGTGTCTCTGAGTATTGCACACCTTGTGCTTTTGGGCACTCCAGTGATGTTGCAGCTCTGAAATATGGCCAAACTGGTGGCAAGTGGCATCTTGGCAGCTGCACGCTTGACTTTTCTCAGTTCATGGGCAGTTATTTTGCGCCTTGGTTTTTCCACACGCTTCTTGCGACCCTGTTGACTATTTTGAATGAAACGCTTGATTGTTCGATGATCACGCTTCAGAAGCTTTGCAATTTTAAGACTGCTGCATCCCTCTGCAAGATATCTCACTATTTTTGACTTTTCTGAGCCTGTCAAGTCCTTCTTTTGACCCATTTTGCCAAAGGAAAGGAGGTTGCCTAATAATTATGCACACCTGATATAGGGTGTTGATGTCATTAGACCATACCCCTTCTCATTACAGAGATGCACATCACCTAATATGCTTAATTGGTAGTAGGCTTTCGAGCCTATACAGCTTGGAGTAAGACAACATGCATGAAGAGGATGATGTGGACAAAATACTCATTTGCCTAATAATTCTGCACTCCCTGTAAACACCAAGCTCCTTTTTTTGTGTAGCTGACAGCTGGTAACTGTGCAGGGGCGGATCTAGCAAAGCTTTTGCCAGGGGCCAGGTAGGGCATTAACAGAGAAAGGTGGACATAAGATATACTTTTCTTTCTTACTCTCATATAAAATATTTAGCTTTTATTAAATAGTTATCTGAATCTCACAACCAAGTTTGTATAATAATACACAAGATTGGCTGTAGACCATTGTTCATAATTCAGAACACTGTGTAGAAATAACAAAAAACAAAAAGTGAATGCATGTGTGAAAAGTGGTCTATAATGTAATGCTTCAAAGCGTGTTCATGCAAACATTGTCGGGTCTGCCGTGGTACAATGGGACTTCTGCTCATGAACCTGTGTGCACAGCGTCTGCAAATCGGCGCTGTACGAAGTAACTTCATCTTTACACAAAACTGTAAGCTGTCATCTGTGAAGCGTGAGCGGTGTTTGTTTTTACCATAGTTCATGGTGGAGAATGGCTGCTCTTCTGAGTTTTGCTGTCTGTAGCCGTATGAATGGCAACTACAGTGATTAGCAGCGGCATAGGCACACATAAAATTTCTTCTGAAATTTTCGCTTTCTAGTTATTATTATTATTATTCTTCAGTTTCCGCCTGAAATTTTGCAGCGAAACTCGCCCGCAGTTTTGAGACAAGCTTCATATATGTTACCTCATTTTGTGCGGCTGGATCAGGAATGGTGTGCTATGACTTTTGGTGTTTATAACTATTATAGTTTTTAAATATTAATATTTTAGTGAAAATTTTCCCGCGCTTCTCTACCAAACAGTTTTGAAATAGGGTTACATATGTTAGATCATTTTGTGCGGCTGGAGCTGGACTAGTATGGTATACACTTTTGGTGTTTATGACTTTTATAGTTTTTGAAATATTTAGATTTTAGTGCAAATTTAGGCCAATTTCCATAGAAACAGACTTTATTTGTGGTGGGTTGGCTCTCTCTAGTGGTATACCGGGAGTAGTACGGCTGAAAATCTGTATGCTTGTTACAAAACTCCATATCCCATAATTCATAGCACCCCTCTGCCGAGTTAAACAATGGCGGACACCACTTCGTTTTATATGTCTTTTATTCGTGTTTCTAGGTCACAAAATACACTTTTAAGATATTTTCAGGCGAGAATGTAGGTCTGTAAACTTCAATATCTGCTCGTTTTATCAAGACATCCCATATTAGCGACAATTCTCTTAAGTGTTGCTGATAGCCGGCTAGCTAGCTAGCGCCGCTAGCTTAGCTAGCTAGCGCCCCTTCGTGAAAAACCACCCAGGCTTGGCTGATAGTGAGGTGGCTAAATTGTTTAATCGCCTGATCGCTCGGCAAGGGTCTGTGTCTTAGCTGGACTTATTTTCGTTTATATGGGCCGATGATGCTGGTCGATGTGGAAAAAATAACTGAGTTGTTTGGTGGTGGAGCTACAACAGAGGGCAGCTATCCACCGGTGTGTGACAGAAAGGACATGCCGCGAACGAGACATACAAGGCGGTGAGGCTACCGCCGATCGTCCGGTTTGCTAACGCGGAGGTCAATCGTGGATCAGGGAAAGCGAAGGCAGAGCGTGAGGTGAACTGAATTTCAGGTAAGAAGTTATGACCTGCACTCTATTTGGGTCAGATATAAACCGAGTTTAGGTGTAGTTTATTTAGCAACAGTTCTCTTACGTGTTGCTGATAGCCGGCTGGCTAGCTAGCTAGCGCAGCTAGCGACCCTTCGTGAAAAACCACCCAGGCTTGGCTGATAGTGAGGTGGCTAAATTTGTTTAATCGCCCGTTCGCTCGGCAAGGGTCTGTGTCTTAGCTGGACTTATTTTTCGTTTATATGGGCCGATGATGCTGGTCGATGTGGAAAATAACTGAGTTGTTTGGTGGTGGAGCTACAACAGAGGGCAGCTATCCACCGGTGTGTGACAGAAAGGACATGCCGCGAACGAGACATACAAGGCGGTGAGGCTACCGCGGATCGACCGCTGTTTGCTAACGCGGAGGTCAATCGTGGATGAGGAAAGCGAAGGCAGGAGCGTGAGGTGAACTGAATTTCAGGTAAGAAGTTATGACCTGCACTCTATTTGGGTCAGATATAAACCGAGTTAGGTGTAGTTTATTTAGCAACAGTCTCTTACGTGTTGCTGATAGCTGGCTGGCTAGCTAGCTAGCGCCGCTAGCTTAGCGCCGCTAGCTTAGCGCGGCTAGCGACCCATCGTGAAAAACCACCCAGGCTTGGCTGATAGTGAGGTGGCTAAAATTTGTTTAATCGCCCGATCGCTCGGCAAGGGTCTGTGTCTTAGCTGGACTTATTTTTCGTTTATATGGGCCGATGATGCTGGTCGATGTGGAAAAAATAACTGAGTTGTTTGGTGGTGGAGCTACAACAGAGGGCAGCTATCCACCGGTGTGTGACAGAAAGGACATGCCGCAACGAGACATACAAGGCGGTGAGGCTACCGCCGATCGACCGGTGTTTGCTAACGCGGAGGTCAATCGTGGATCAGGGAAAGCGAAGGCAGGAGCGTGAGGTGAACTGAATTTCAGGTAAGAAGTTATGACCTGCACTCTATTTGGTCAGATATAAACCGAGTTTAGGTGTAGTTTATTTCGTTGTGCTGACTTTTTCAATCACTTACAATAACTCGTACTGCGTGTAGCTAGCACTACGGAGTTTGTATACAGCTGTGTGCGGGCTAAGTTACCGATGTTACCGATGTTGAACTTTATGACAGCCTCCCTGTCATTCTCTCGCCTGTTGAAACTTCAGTCATGAAACTGATCAATGATCGGCTTTTTCTCTCTTGTTTGTTTATCGCGCTAACAACGCAGCACGTTTAAGCTTGATCAGCTGTTGTTAGAATTCTTTTGATTTTAATTTCTAGTATCAGCTGATGTTTGCTGGAGCATGAAGATGAATCAGGAGATGTCCTTACTGAATCATCAGAGCTGAACTGGTGATGGAGAAACAGGTTTACCCTTAGGTGACATGAATGAGTTGAAGGGAAGTTATGAACTGTTTCTGACAGACAAATATACACCAAGCTCCTTTTTTTGTGTAGCTGACAGCTGGTAACTGTGCAGGGGCGGATCTAGCAAAGCTTTTGCCAGGGGGCCAGGTAGGGCATTAACAGAGAAAGGTGGACACAAAGATATACTTTCTTTCTTACTCTCATATAAATATTTAGCTTTTATTAAATAGTTATCTGAATCTTACAACCAAAGTTTGTATAATAATACACAAGATGGCTTAGACCATTGTTCATCATTCAGAACACTGTGTAAAAATAACAAAAACAAAAAGTGAATGCAAAAGTGCATAAATATTTATTTTACGTGTTTGATGTGTGCGGGCGTGGTCTGCAGTGCCTGCAGGGAGGTGGACCCACTGGCGGCACCTGCAATCACGCCTCTCGGCGTAGTCTGTGCTCTCTCGGCTGTTTTGGGTGTGTGTTCGGGCTGTGAGTGAAAAGCTACAGCCGGCTGTTTGGGTACACCAACCAGTGTGAAAGTGGTCCATAACGTAATGCTTCAAAGCGTGTTCATGCAAACATTGTCGGATCTGCCGTGGTACAATGGTATGGAGGACCAGAAGAGCCACGCGCATCGAAATAAAATTTCTGTGCTTTAATAATGACTTTTAGAATAAATTCTGCATTGAAATTCATTTTTGAATTCCAATTTAATAACTGCATTCAAAATCCTTTTCCAATTGCATTTCAAATCCTTTTTCCAATTGCACTTTAATAAACTGCATTTCAAAATCCTTTTTCCAGTTGCACTTTAATAAACTGCAGTT
>NW_020328249.1:0-9545 GCF_001858045.2 Oreochromis niloticus | reverse complement strand
TTGTCTCCTTCCCAGTCATACCTGCTTGCCAATAGCCTCAGGCCAGCTCCAGGCTCTCTCATGCAACTCCTCCATTGTGACTTTACGACTAAGAGGGCTAACAGGAAGTGAAGCGCCTTCCTCCAGAGCAGCTGGAAACTCCTCCAAAAATGCCTTCAAAAAGCACAGAGCCTCCTCCTGCTCCATCCCGCTGACTATGGCTGGAGTGAACTCTTTGGTAAACAGGAGATCAGGGCTCACAGGTCACTTCACAGTGGACAATTGAAGGGCACAAATTGACACAAATTAATCAGTATAATTACATTACCATTTTCATCTAAAACTGTTTTTTGCCATACAAGTTCAGAGAACTACTATGGGAGGTGCTTACTGTGTCACAAGATGCTTGTCTGAGAGTAAAATTAAAAGGCAAAAAAACGTAAAATACCCAAATTCCCCCAAACCCTACCTTATATTTTAATTGCAAGTACTGATTATACGTCTCAACTGAAATGAAACAATACTACTGTAATGATACAAGTGTTGTTATAAGCTACAGGACTAATAGGATTGCCACATCTTGTAATTTGTACAGATTTATTGGTCGAGGATGTACTGCAGTCACCTGTGTGCATTTTGTGCATGATATGATGCTCCCCTGAGTGAATATAATTCAAAGGTATAGCATACAGTTTCATTGGTAGGGAGATGATACCCACCTCTAAGTATATAGGTATCAGTGAAGCCAGATGATACACACACTGACTACAGAAATGTATTAAAGAAAAAGACCTGGATGACCTCTAATTTCTTGTTCTAAATCAGATAAAACTGAGGTCCTTGTATTTTGCCCTAAATAGCTTAGAAATATGGTATCTTACCAGATTCTTATGCTGGATAGTATTACCTTGGCCTCCGGTAACATTGTGTGGAATCTCTGACTTATTTCTGACCAGGATATTTCCTTCAATACACATATTAAACAAATATATCGGACTGCTTTTTTCCATTTGTGCAATATCTCTAAAGTTAGAAACAACCCGTCTCAGAGTTATGTTCAAAAACTACTTCAAGCATTTATTACTTCTAGGCTGGACTATTGTAATTCATTATTATCAGCATGTCCTAAAAACTCCCTGAAAAGCCTTTATTTAATACAAATGCTGCATGAAGAGTACTGACAGGGACTAGAAAAAAGCATATTTCTTCCATACTGGTGTCTTTTCATTAGCTCCCTGTTTAAAAATTCTGAATCAAATTTAAAATTCTTCACCTCATATGAAGGTCTTGAATAATCAGACCCAGTCTTATCTTAATGACCTCATAGTATTCTATGATCCCAATAGAGCATGCGACTCTCAGACTGCTGGTTTACTTGTAGTTCCTAAGATATTTAAAAGTAGAGTGGGAGGCAAACCTTCAGCTTTTCAGGCCCCTCTTTTAGGGAACCAGCTTCCAATTCTAATTCAGGAGGGAGACACCCTTTCTAATTTTTTCTATAATATATTATGGTAAATGGTAAATGGACTGGTTCGCTTTTCTACTCTGAGCACTCAAAGCGCTTGTAAATTCACCCATTCACACAAGCACTTTTTTCTACCCTTTTCTAAGTACTTCCTATCTAACAGTCAGACAGATTCATACAAGCAACATGGGGTTAGTATCTTGCCCGAGGACACTTGGGCATGCAAGTGGAGCAGACTGGGACTGAACCTAGTAGGTGACCTGCTCTACCACCGGAGCTACAGCCACCCCTATATGAGGCTTAAAACTTTCTTTATGATAAAGTATATATGTAGGGCTGGATCAGGTGACCCCGAATCCTGCCTGTGTTACGCTGCAATAGGCGTAGGATGCTGGCCACCTGTTTCACTCACTATGAGTTTACTCTGCATTTCATCAAAAACTGAACAAGATTTATCCCAAGTATAAGAATGCAGGTATCAGAGATGAAGCTGAGCTATGTGATCCAGGATTCTGATAATATGACTCAGGGTGTTCATACACCTCTATAATCTGTCATTACTTAATCTCTCTTCCACAGCATGTCTTTTGTCCTGTCATCCTCCTCTCAATCTCAACCGGTGGGAGATGGCTGAAACTCCCTGAGTTGTGTTCTGCAGGAGGTTTCTACCTGCTAAAAGGGAGGGTTCCTCCCCCCCCTTCTCGCAGTTGCTCATAGGGGTTGAGCAGGCACTTGGCTGTTGGAGTTTTTTCCATTTTGTATAGATGTATGGTCTACAATATAAAGCGCCTTGAGGCAACTGTTGTTTTGATTTTGCGATATATAAATAAAACTGAATTGAACTGATGCACCAGTTGGTGTTCCTTAGTTCAATAAATCTTTGGAATTCTGGAACACCCACTATTGTTTTAAACATTTGTCATGGAGGACATCTTATCTGCAGTTGGTAAAATGCTAACGTCTACTCACTCACAAAAAACAAGTACCAGTCTCCAAGACTGAAAAACTACTGACATAGGGGATAAAAAGGTATGTACACAGATCTCTTGTGTGCCATGAAGAAGGCAGGAGATCAATATCACAGCTCACTCTTGGGCTGTATATGTGACAAGAGCGGAGTTCTTGTAATGGTCACTTGGGGCTGGCTCCAAAACGTTTTCAGTCCCACAGACTACGATGTTAAAATGTCCAGCTTTACATTGCCTGGTACAATAATGTGTCCAACTTGGACAGTTTCTCTCCCCAACTGTATGGTGGGAGACTTAAATTTTATGTTCTTATAATTCATATATTTGGATATCGGCATTTAGGGGTGTAGACAGAAAACTGTTGTTCCTGTTTTGTTCTTCTGACCCATCTCTGTAAAGATTAGGCTGTGTGGGAAAATTCCAGCATATCAGCAGTTTCTGAAATAATGGGACTAACTTGTGTGGCACCAACAACCATGCCCCTCTTCTAACGCTCCGTTTGAACTTGAGGAGGTCAACTTGACCATGGCTACATGTTGCTGCCATATAATTGCAGGTTAGATATTTACATGTATATCTAATAAAGTGGTAAGAGAGTGTATATGGATTTATACGGTAAATATTCGTACAGTTCGATTCATAATTTGTTGGGCATATAGAAAGTTTTTGTACAGCATCGCAGTGGACTTGAAATCAGTAATAATCAATTTATGCAATGTAACGCTCTAAACCAGGCCCAGGGACTTCATTATGACAGGATATTTTTAAAAATAAAAATAAAATGTTTTGTTGTTGTTGTTTTTTTTTTTGTTTGTTTTAAAAACGCGCCAGCTTGTTGTCATGTAAGGTACCTGTTGGCCAATATGTCTGAACATTTCTTGAAAGAAGTGCAGAGAAGCACTTGAAAAGGGCTCTCAGACTCCCCACACAGTTACAGTTACAGGATGCATGCATCCTGTAACTCGAGTTAAACGCAAACGCATTGGTTGTACACCAGGACTCATACCTGAAAACTGGAGCCTAACGATAAGCTTTTCCGTTTCTTTTCTTTGCGTTACATGAATGTTGAGGGTTTGGTGGTCTGTATGCAGTACACATTATAGTGCAATTACACCTCGAGTCCTGAGTCACTCACTCACTTGTTTCATCGACATGATCGCTACCAGAATACATGCTTATTTTACAGCCAAGCAGACAGTGGTTAACTTGGTCTTACCGTCCGCTGACTCCTTGTTTTAGTACGCGTCTTCACACAAGTCTTACTGACGAAACACTCCCTTCGACGAGACAAAGACTAAAGGGATTTACTGATAACGCAAACATGTACCGCGTATGGTAATACACACTCCAGTCCACTATCAACAGTGTTTACAGATCTGCGCAACGATCCACACCCAACTGGACCGGCGCTTTCCTGTACGCCATCATCGTCATCACAATTGTCATAAGACCCTCTTCTTCCCCTATGTTTTTATGGCGGATGGCAAACAACTTTAGGTGCATTACCGCCACCCTCTGGACTGGGGAGTGGATCGGAACAGCTTTTACATCCTATTCTCATATGGTAAATACCTGTTGCTCTTAAAAACCCATATTGCCTTACAAACTACATCACCTGCATTCCTTTGAAATATTTCTTTAACCCTTAATTGTGTGGATGCTTTAAGGCAGAGGTTCCCAAAGTGTGGGGCCCGCCCCCTAGGGGGGGCGCAGAGCTATTGCAGGGGGGGCGCGGTATGAAAAGGAAAAAAAAGAGGAGCGCTTGGACACTGTGGACAGGTTTTTGACGGGGCTCCCACATAAACGCAAAGCAGGAGATGAAGCATCGCCAAATATGTTTCCAAACCAACTTCCTTCCAGGCCAAAGACAGGAAAATATGGTGAAGCATATCTTCCCTTTGGCTTCACCTGCACAAGTGCCAAGTAGGTCTCCCCTGCAAAATTAGTTTCCCTGCGTCGGGAGCACGCGCTGGGCTCTCCAAATCACGGACAAACAGTATCTCACATTCTTGATTTTTAGTTCACAACACTTCTTGTAATAACTACTCCTGACATTTTGGACATGTTAGCTCTTATGCAGTAAAGTTACAGTGGGATACAAATAATATCAGGCTGATCCTGCCGTAATTTGTTCCCCCGGTTCAAATCACGGACAAACAGTATCCCACAGATGTTTGTGTTTAAACCCATTTTGCACAGAGAGACATTTTTGAAAAATGTATTGATAGCAATGCTGAATATTATTACACAGGAAAAAAACAACTACACGTAAAATAATTACACCGTGACGCCTCTGCCTTTCTAAATGGAGGGACAGTAACTGCGTGTGTATATATAAGCGTGTAAAACCTGAAGATAGTCAGATTAACAGTATTTTGTCTCTATCTGCCATTCTGCAATTCATCTCATGTAAACAATAACGTGGCGCAAAGCGTGACGTGAAAAGAGGCACATACCTTTGACGTTGCGACGAACTCTGTAATCCTCGTCCACACGTAAACGCAAAAAAAGGAGTTTTTAAATAATCTCCGTTTTCGATGAATCGCAACGCCGTTTACGTGTTGATGAAAAGCCCAAACGCATAGAAACAGCTGCGTTTTCAAAAATATCCGTGTAGGTGTGACGTAGCGTAAAAGAGTTAGTAGTATATTTTATTACTACCTGTATTGCCGTTTACTTGTATTTGCTTAATTGTTTACTAAATATTTGAGGTGTGAAATAAACCGCAATGGAGTTTGTAAACAAATATGGGTGTGTGTGTTTGGAGGATGTGTTTGTGCGGGGGGGGGGGGGGGGGGGGGGGTTAGGTGGTGGGGGGGCGCGAACATTTTCTTGTAAAAAAAGGGGGGCCTGGCAAAAAAAGTTTGGGAACCACTGCTTTAAGGCATCCACACTATTGAGTTCCTGTTCTCTTTATTCTTTATTATTACTAGAAAAATTTGCATTTCCTGGAAAATGCAGTGTGGATGCTTTAAAGCTGAAGCTTTCTGCTGAAATAGCTGAAAAAGCTGAAAAGTTGCAGAAATTGTAAAAACTTTGCAGAAGCAAGGAACTTTGCTAAAATGTAGTAACTTAGCAGAACTGCAATATCTTAGAGGAAACATAATACTTGGCAGAAATGCTGAATGAAAAATGCTGAACATGCTAAGGGTCCCTCAAATATATTGTTAAATGAAAAAAATCGGCAAAAAAAAGTATAACAGCCACACAATCACAAATATGGACACATATGGAAACACATGCACAGAGAGACACACACACAAGATCCAATTCAGTCAACCAGTCTAAATATATTGAATTTGAATCTTACAATGAGATGATCCCATAAAAAGGCTTCTCTCTCTCTCTCTCTCTGTCACACACACACACACACACAACACACACACACACACACACACACACACACAGCAGCAGCAGCAGCAAGTGAACAGGCGCTGTTAACAGCATGTTTCTAGGTCAGTCAAACAGCTGTGAGCTTCTCAACTTGAATCCACCAATCAGAGAGGCTGTGTGCTTTTTCCCGCCAAAACTGGTGCACCAAGTGCAGGCTTTTACAGCACAGAGAGAGACAGGATTTTTGCAGTCTATTTCTCATAGTGAGGACTCCCCTCAAACAAACAGCCATAAATTCCTAACCGTAGGGGCTAAACGTCATTCTTAGACCGTTTTGTTCAGAAGACATGGGAGAATCTTGAAATGTTGACCATTTAAAATAAAAATATGAAATATTAAAGATATATGACATAGATGATTGGTTTCTAAGAAGCCACGAGGGCCCCAATATGCAAATTTGAATGTGTCAGGCCTCAGATATGATTGGTTGTCTTAGAAGCCATGAATACTCCAATATGCAAATTTGAATGTGTCAGGCCTCAGCTATGATTGGTTGTCCTAGAAGCCATGAATGCACTAATATGCAAATTTGAATGTGTCAGGCCTCAGATATGATTGGCTGGTTGGGAAGTCGTGCATGCCCTGATATGTAAATTTGAATATTACACTCCTCACAGAGGATTAACTCCCTGGGACCTGCAGAAATATATAGAAATACTATGATTACCCAGAAATACTGCATTTAGTAGAAATACTATGTTTTAGCACAAATACTATAAAATGGCAGGAATACTATAATTAAGCAGAAATACTATATTACGTACAAATCCTATAAAAAGTAGAAATACTGTACTATGATTTCGTAGAAAAACTATAATTAATCAGAAATACTGTATTTGGCAGAAATACTGTAATCAGCACATATACTGTAACATGACAGAAATTCCTCCACTTAGTAGTAATACTATAACATAACACAAATGTTATGATTTGGCACAAAAATGATTTGGCAAAAATACTATGATTTAGCAGAAATACTATGATTGAGCAGAAGTACTAAGATGTAGTAAAAGTACTTTGATTTAACAGAAATACAATTATGGAGGAGTAATACTTTAAAATGGGAAAATATTGATACACACACACATTCACAGAGCCTAAAGGAAGAGTATTTGTGCCATGGAGTGTTAAGAAGAATCTGAGGTCCATATTAGAAAAGCTGCTAAAAAGTTTTCAGAATTGTAATAAATGATGAATATGAATTAGTGGTCTGTGATAGTGTATTAATTTGTAGGGCAAAAAAGATATTGACCAAGGTGGAATTGAACCCACGAGATTTGGCTGCCAATCGGTGTCATTACCAGCTGCGCCACTGGGAAAGACAGTGAGCTCCTGGAAAACAGGTTCATGAGCAGTCAGAATTAGATCGCGGTGAGAGGCGAAGAATGCCGGTTTTTGGAGTTACAAACGTCGTGTAACTCAAAAGCTAGGTGGACTAGAAGCATAATTCTTGTACTGGGAATCAGCGGACTTTGGTGTACTTTGACTGCGATTTTCATTGCTCTTTGTACATCCGTCGCTGAGATATGACGAGAGAAGAAAGGGCAGACCTCAGATATGATTGGCTGGCTGGGAAGCTGTGCAGGCCCTGATATGTAAATTTGA
Source organism: Oreochromis niloticus (assembly GCF_001858045.2). NCBI lineage: Eukaryota > Metazoa > Chordata > Actinopteri > Cichliformes > Cichlidae > Oreochromis > Oreochromis niloticus. Next base: position 2,135 of record NW_020328249.1, on the reverse strand, counting down.
ATGTCTCAGTCCTCAGAGGATTGGCTGCCTGGGGACCTGGGAGAAATATATAGTAATAGTATGATTAAGCATGAATCTACATTTAGCAGAAATACTGTATTAAGCACAAATCCTATAAAAAGCAGAAATACTATATTTAGCAATATAAATATTCTATAAAAGTCCTATAAAAGCAAAAATACTGTACTATGATTTGGTAGAAAAACTATAATTAATCAGAAATACTATATTTGGCAGAAATACTATCTTTAGCACAAATCTTATAAAATAGCAGAATAGTATGATTCAGCACAATAGTTAAGAACTTAAACAGAAAAATTGGAAAAGCAAAATGGACAGCTGAAAAAATGCTGAACATGCTAAGGATCCTTCAAATTGTTAAATGAAAAAAATCAGCAAAAAAAGTATAACAGTCACACAATCACAAATATGGACACATATGGAAACACATGCACAGAGAGACACACACAGGATCAAATTCAGTCAACCAGTCTAATCAAAAGTTACAGCTGTCTTTATGGACTTGGTGAAAATCGCCTTATTTCGGCGAGACAGTGCGTTTCTCGCTATTACATGCATTTGAATGGAGTTCTCGCCTGAAACATTATGGGTTTTCAGTTTGTGAATAACTTGAAAATCTTAGCTCAAACAGCTGCAAAACCTATTTCCCCAGCATGGAAATGCTGAATTCTATAAGGCCAAGCCTGAAATATGTGTGTCCGAGTCTCCTGTCTTTATGGACTTGGTGAAAATCGCCTTATTTCGGCGAGACAGTGCGTTTCTCGCCTGAAACACATTATGGGTTTTCATTTTGTGAATAACTTGAAAATCTTAGCTCAAACAGCCGCAAAACCTATTTCCCCAGCATGGAAATGCTGAATTCTATAAGGCCAAGCCTGAAATATGTGTGTCCGAGTCTCCTATCAAAAGTTACAGCTGTCTTTATGGACTTGGTGAAAATCGCCTTATTTCGGCGAGACAGTGCGTTTCTCGCCTGAAACACATTATTGGTTTTCATTTTGTGAATAACTTGAAAATCTTAGCTCAAACAGCCGCAAAACCTATTTCCCCGGCATGGAAATGCTGAATTCTATAAGGCCAAGCCTGAAATATGTGTGTCCGAGTCTCCTATCAAAAGTTACAGCTGTCTTTATGGACTTGGTGAAAATCGCCTTATTTCGGCGAGACAGTGCGTTTCTCGCCTGAAACACATTATGGGTTTTCATTTTGTGAATAACTTGAAAATCTTAGCTCAAACAGCTGCAAAACCTATTTCCCCAGCATGGAAATGCTGAATTCTATAAGGCCAAGCCTGAAATATGTGTGTCCAAGTCTCCTATCAAAAGTTACAGCTGTCTTTATGGGCTTGGTGAAAATCGCCTTATTTCGGCGAGACAGTGTGTTTCTCGCTATTACATGCATGAATGGAGTTCTCACCTGAAACACATTATGGGTTTTCATTTTGTGAATAACTTGAAAATCTTAGCTCAAACAGCTGCAAAACCTATTTCCCCAGCATGGAAATGCTGAATTCTATAAGCCAAGCCTGAAATATGTGTGTCCGAGTCTCCTATCAAAAGTTACAGCTGTCTTTATGGACTTGGTGAAAATCGCCTTATTTCGGCGAGACAGTGTGTTTCGCTATTACATGCATTTGAATGGAGTCTCGCCTGAAACACATTATGGGTTTTCATTTTGTGAATAACTTGAAATCTTAGCTCAAACAGCTGCAAAACCTATTTCCCCAGCATGGAAATGCTGAATTCTATAAGGCCAAGCCTGAAATATGTGTGTCCGAGTCTCCTATCAAAAGTTACAGCTGTCTTTATGGACTTGGTGAAAATCGCCTTATTTCGGCGAGACAGTGCGTTTCTCGCCTGAAACACATTATGGGTTTTCATTTTGTGAATAACTTGAAAATCTTAGCTCAAACAGCCGCAAAACCTATTTCCACAGCATGGAAATGCTGAATTCTATAAGGCCAAGCCTGAAATATGTGTGTCCGAGTCTCCTATCAAAAGTTACAGCTGTCTTTATGGACTTGGTGAAAATCGCCTTATTTCGGCGAGACAGTGCGTTTCTCGCCTGAAACACATTATGGGTTTTCATTTTGTGAATAACTAGAAAATCTTAGC
>NW_020328248.1:0-16166 GCF_001858045.2 Oreochromis niloticus | reverse complement strand
GTTCAGAAACACATTTAAACAGCTCTGATGAATGTTTGACTTAACCCATATCACGCAATAAACTTTTCAAATATTTCATCTGCATTCCCATTTGAGGCAGCAGAGGTTGTGTGTTTGTATGTGGGATTCTTACCTCTCTCTCTGGTTTATGTGGATCCATGAGTCTAACAACATGCCCATCTCTGACCAGTATTGCCTGAGAGTCTCCCAGCCAAGCAACAGTCAGCTCTTGATCCTGGATCAGTACTGCCACTCCTGTACTGCCACTCCGGAGACGCTGCAGCACACATGAGTGTAATTTATAGACAAGAGACAGAGCAAGACAGCACACCAAGTTGAGTACTATAGCATATAAATGTCAGCGGAAAACATTGTGCTCAAGATGCTGTGCTGTTGCTTTCTCAATACCTCTCTCTTGGCCTTGTTTCTGAACATGTCATCTGTGTGTTTGAAGGCTGTTTTAAAGGCTGTGGTTGCATCACTCTGCAGCATCTCCTGTTTACTTAAAACAACATGGAGGTGAGTGGCAGCGTAGGTTGCTGCATCCACCCCTCCATGGCCATCAAACACAGCATAGTAAGCACGATCTACATCATCCTGGACCATAGGGGAGGGAAAGAAAGACAGAGTCATAAATAAATGTCACAGAATGCAGTCTTGTGAAAAACTAAGTGTACCCCATGATTCAGTGGCTTGTAGGACCGCCTACAATCCACCCCACCCTCTGAAGTGTGGGCTGACAGATGCCCCCCATAGGCAGCAGTGATCCCAGGATGCAGCCTACCAATCCTGGCGCCAAACAGGGTGTAGGAAATGGGGATGTAGAAGAGCCGCCTGCTCCCCTCCCTACTTTGTCTGTGTTAAATTTTTCTTTGCAGCGTTGTTTTACTTCAACGTAGGTTTGAGAGGGATCTGTTTATGCACAACTTTCTTAAGTTTCTACTATAGAATTTCGACTGGGTTCAGGTCTGGATTTTGACTTGGCCAATGCAAGACCTTGATTTGACTTTTTTTTCCCCCTTCACCCTTTAGCTGTTGGACAGATGGCCTCAGATGTGACTCTAGAATACTTTGGTATGCAGAGGAGCTCATGGTTGAGTTGGTGACTGCAAGATATGCTGCACAACAAGTCTAAATCACCTCTCCACCACCATGTAGCGTTTGTGTATGCTTGGTTTTCTTCAAATATGGCTTTTATAGAGGTGCCAGATGATCAGCACCTCGCTGCTGCTTACTTTATTCCTATACAGGCAGTAAGGGTACACTTAGTTTTAACAGGACTTTGTTTGATAATTAGCTGGGATTGTGATTTCAGTTTTTATTTTTGTATCTGTGATATTTTTCATACCTGAATTCCAAAGAGCTGGTTGAACTCGGCTAAAGCCAAATGTTTGTCCTCCATTTTTCTCCGGGTGTTTTTGATGGCATGAATGGAGCACTGGAGGTTGCGAGAGGGACAAAGGGCCACCTTGGGGAAGTTTCTGTGCCACGCCAGTGCTACATCTATCAGTTTATTCAGGAAGGTGCGTTGGACTGCCTCCGATTGAAATACTGACAATAAATTACAATACAAGTAAGAAAACTGTTATATTTCTGCTTTTTTACAATAACATCATGGACAAAGGCATTTTATTCCCTGAATTAATATGTACAATGGAAGTCAAAATACCACTTTCCAGTACAGTGCAGTGCAATGCAACATTGCCAACCACTATGCAAATGTACACCAGTTCCTTTTAAAAGGACAGAGAGGTCTACTCATAGTTTCAATTTTAGTTTTTTACTTGCTTAAAAACTTTAGAAACTGAAAATATAATTGTTTGTATTAAAACGGACCCTTTCACACACACATGTGGCATCATTGAGGCTGAGGCTGTGCCCAAGTTGGCTGTGTGGCAGCAGACAGAGGGGGATATGTATTGGATAAATGATGATCTCCCCTGCATTTTTCAGCCCCTTAAATGCACTGTAAAAGATAAATTATAATCTGTGAACATGCCAATAAAGCCTGAGATGTGAAGACAAGTGTGAATGTGTTCTGTGTTAGTACCGCTAATGATATTTGGTAATGATAAGTTGGTCTCAAGTTACTTGGAGAGTGTATATCAGATATATGATTTAACACCTCGACAGACAACTTCCAAACACAAGATCATTTCATTCTGTCTGCTTGAAATTCAAATTGGCATCTTTCAGTATAATGCAATATATTCAAAGCACCACAAACTCACAGACTGCTTTGTCTTCTGCCTTCTCTTCTTGGTCACCTTCAGGTTCCTCAGGGCACTGGTAAGGTAAAAGGTCAGTCTGCAGCAACTGGGAATATGCTGCCTGGCAAAGGAGGGCACTGAGTCTTGGAGAAGCACCCCTGAACAAACACAGAGATAAACACATGTTGTGTAATCTCTTGAAATTTGAGTCATTTTTCTAACTGCAGTCACAAAGTGTTGCACCAAAGTCCAAATTGTGGACAGAAAAAAATAGTCATTTTTAGGCAGTAACCTATAAATGCGCTTCTTTTCCTCTACAGAATTGCATTTCTCTGGCAGCAAAGATTGTGTTTAGGTAACAGGAAGTGGCGTGAAGAATTTTGTTTCTGCAGACAGGAAATGAAGCTTTCCTGACAGAGAATACTTCTGTAGAAAATGTGAGCAGAACAGAAAGCCAGTCACAGTTTTTAAGTGTTACTTTTTCCTACTCAAAGTTTAAAAGTGTTTGACAGTCTGTTACCAGCTTCTCCTCACTGCAGAAAGATTGACTGCAGATTATTGATTTCTAGAAGCCCAGACTTCTTACCTAACAAAAATGTTAGATGCAATCTCTCTAATCTGCAAATAACATTTCTATTAAAAGTACAATACTGAACTGAACACTGTAGGATTAATGGCTACTTTGCCTCTTTCCCTTGTTATGTGTATATAAAGAGACTATACAACAATAATCAACTTTCTACTCATATTTTCAGTTTAGTATCTGCAAACTGCTGGAAAGATGCACTTCATTTACAGTTTGTATAAAACAAGAACAAATAACAGTCTTACTTTATGTCTGCTTGTGTATCACCAGACACTAAAAATCATTACATTTAAAAAATGTAATATGTAAAATAATCCGCAGAGTGTCCTTTGTATTTATAATATTAAGTAAGACCCATCACTAAGTAAATGGTATGTGTCTTAACATCACCGCCTAAGCTCACTCTTCCCCTAATAGTCCTATCCAAATTAATTCATAAGAAACATCACTGTGTGAAAAGGTCTGTAATATTTGTCAGTGATTTTTCCAGAATAGTTAATGACACATTACATTTTGTATGGAACCTTGAAAAGCAGCAACACATGTCAACTATTTTCTCTACAAATGACAATGACTAGGTTAGGACATTTTATTCACACAATCCAACAGTCAGTGTGGCATCAAGGTTAGTTTTCCTCATGCATCTCTTTACTTGCAACTTTTGTCCTTTACCCATCCTTGTTGACTGCTTTTCACTTCAAACACTTGCAAAGTTGAGCATACACCAAAGCTGTGCATGTTTAGTCATTCATATTGGCTTTTAGACGGTGCCACACAGAAAAGTATGGCACAATAAGATTTGTGATAAAAGAAACGCTGTCCTGATCTATCAATCATCAAAGAATAATCATCCTGAAATGCAAATGGTAAGATCTCATCTGTAAAAACAGCGAAGGAGTAAATGTACATGTGTTCTGTAGCTGGAACGTTCTGTACGACAATATTTTCACTGACCGGCCTTTAAGGTGTCACAGATAAATACAACAAATAAAACCAGTACTGGTACCCCCCCCAAAAAAAGAAGAAGATTTATTCATAACACACGGAAAAGACCCAGGGAAACCGAGTTAACGATAAAAATGATAAAAAAAATAATGACAAAAACCAGTGAAATACCCTGAAAACCATAAATTCCACACCTGAGCCTCAACTCTTGCGGCCTGGTACTAAACGACTCACGGACTGGTCCGTGGCCCAGGGGTTGGGGATTGCTGCACTGTAGCACATAGTCACACACATGAGATATGCAGATAGAATAGTACTTTGTATTATTATAATTAAAATATTATGTGAGACCAAACTAAGGACATCAGCAAGCTTAACTATGGACACTGCTTTCTACAGAAATAAAATTAGGGTTTAATATAAAATGAAAGGATGGAAAGAGTTATTTGAAACAACAGAAACAGACAGAGGAGATCAGAATCAACTTTTTGACATTTCTTTACTCGGACAGTTGAACATGCATCAATACATATCGGCCACAATAAATTTCTCTTATTGGACCAGAGAAAACTAAATTTGTTCATCGTTACAAACTTCTATTCAGTTTGTCTCCTTCCCAGTCATACCTGCTTGCCAATAGCCTCAGGCCCAGCTCCAGGCTCTCTCCATGCAACTCCTCCATTGTGACTTTACGACTAAGAGGGCTAACAGGAAGTGAAGCGCCTTCCTCCAGAGCAGCTGGAAACTCCTCCAAAAATGCCTTCAAAAAGCACAGAGCCTCCTCCTGCTCCATCCCGCTGACTATGGCTGGAGTGAACTCTTTGGTAAACAGGAGATCAGGGCTCACAGGTCACTTCACAGTGGACAATTGAAGGGCACAAATTGACACAAATTAATCAGTATAATTACATTACCATTTTCATCTAAAACTGTTTTTTGCCATACAAGTTCAGAGAACTACTATGGGAGGTGCTTACTGTGTCACAAGATGCTTGTCTGAGAGTAAAATTAAAAGGCAAAAAAACGTAAAATACCCAAATTCCCCCCAAACCCTACCTTATATTTTAATTGCAAGTACTGATTATACGTCTCAACTGAAATGAAACAATACTACTGTAATGATACAAGTGTTGTTATAAGCTACAGGACTAATAGGATTGCCACATCTTGTAATTTGTACAGATTTATTGGTCGAGGATGTACTGCAGTCACCTGTGTGCATTTTGTGCATGATATGATGCTCCCCTGAGTGAATATAATTCAAAGGTATAGCATACAGTTTCATTGGTAGGGAGATGATACCCACCTCTAAGTATATAGGTATCAGTGAAGCCAGATGATACACACACTGACTACAGAAATGTATTAAAGAAAAAGACCTGGATGACCTCTAATTTCTTGTTCTAAATCAGATAAAACTGAGGTCCTTGTATTTTGCCCTAAATAGCTTAGAAATATGGTATCTTACCAGATTCTTATGCTGGATAGTATTACCTTGGCCTCCGGTAACATTGTGTGGAATCTCTGACTTATTTCTGACCAGGATATTTCCTTCAATACACATATTAAACAAATATATCGGACTGCTTTTTTCCATTTGTGCAATATCTCTAAAGTTAGAAACAACCCGTCTCAGAGTTATGTTCAAAAACTACTTCAAGCATTTATTACTTCTAGGCTGGACTATTGTAATTCATTATTATCAGCATGTCCTAAAAACTCCCTGAAAAGCCTTTATTTAATACAAAATGCTGCATGAAGAGTACTGACAGGGACTAGAAAAAAAAGCATATTTCTTCCATACTGGTGTCTTTTCATTAGCTCCCTGTTTAAAAATTCTGAATCAAATTTAAAATTCTTCACCTCATATGAAGGTCTTGAATAATCAGACCCAGTCTTATCTTAATGACCTCATAGTATTCTATGATCCCAATAGAGCATGCGACTCTCAGACTGCTGGTTTACTTGTAGTTCCTAAGATATTTAAAAGTAGAGTGGGAGGCAAACCTTCAGCTTTTCAGGCCCCTCTTTTAGGGAACCAGCTTCCAATTCTAATTCAGGAGGGAGACACCCTTTCTAATTTTTTCTATAATATATTATGGTAAATGGTAAATGGACTGGTTCGCTTTTCTACTCTGAGCACTCAAAGCGCTTGTAAATTCACCCATTCACACAAGCACTTTTTTCTACCCTTTTCTAAGTACTTCCTATCTAACAGTCAGACAGATTCATACAAGCAACATGGGGTTAGTATCTTGCCCGAGGACACTTGGGCATGCAAGTGGAGCAGACTGGGACTGAACCTAGTAGGTGACCTGCTCTACCACCGGAGCTACAGCCACCCCTATATGAGGCTTAAAACTTTCTTTATGATAAAGTATATATGTAGGGCTGGATCAGGTGACCCCGAATCCTGCCTGTGTTACGCTGCAATAGGCGTAGGATGCTGGCCACCTGTTTCACTCACTATGAGTTTACTCTGCATTTCATCAAAAACTGAACAAGATTTATCCCAAGTATAAGAATGCAGGTATCAGAGATGAAGCTGAGCTATGTGATCCAGGATTCTGATAATATGACTCAGGGTGTTCATACACCTCTATAATCTGTCATTACTTAATCTCTCTTCCACAGCATGTCTTTTGTCCTGTCATCCTCCTCTCAATCTCAACCGGTGGGAGATGGCTGAAACTCCCTGAGTTGTGTTCTGCAGGAGGTTTCTACCTGCTAAAAGGGAGGGTTCCTCCCCCCCCCTTCTCGCAGTTGCTCATAGGGGTTGAGCAGGCACTTGGCTGTTGGAGTTTTTTCCATTTTGTATAGATGTATGGTCTACAATATAAAGCGCCTTGAGGCAACTGTTGTTTTGATTTTGCGATATATAAATAAAACTGAATTGAACTGATGCACCAGTTGGTGTTCCTTAGTTCAATAAATCTTTGGAATTCTGGAACACCCACTATTGTTTTAAAACATTTGTCATGGAGGACATCTTATCTGCAGTTGGTAAAATGCTAACGTCTACTCACTCACAAAAAACAAGTACCAGTCTCCAAGACTGAAAAACTACTGACATAGGGGATAAAAAGGTATGTACACAGATCTCTTGTGTGCCATGAAGAAGGCAGGAGATCAATATCACAGCTCACTCTTGGGCTGTATATGTGACAAGAGCGGAGTTCTTGTAATGGTCACTTGGGGCTGGCTCCAAAACGTTTTCAGTCCCACAGACTACGATGTTAAAATGTCCAGCTTTACATTGCCTGGTACAATAATGTGTCCAACTTGGACAGTTTCTCTCCCCAACTGTATGGTGGGAGACTTAAATTTTATGTTCTTATAATTCATATATTTGGATATCGGCATTTAGGGGTGTAGACAGAAAACTGTTGTTCCTGTTTTGTTCTTCTGACCCATCTCTGTAAAGATTAGGCTGTGTGGGAAAATTCCAGCATATCAGCAGTTTCTGAAATAATGGGACTAACTTGTGTGGCACCAACAACCATGCCCCTCTTCTAACGCTCCGTTTGAACTTGAGGAGGTCAACTTGACCATGGCTACATGTTGCTGCCATATAATTGCAGGTTAGATATTTACATGTATATCTAATAAAGTGGTAAGAGAGTGTATATGGATTTATACGGTAAATATTCGTACAGTTCGATTCATAATTTGTTGGGCATATAGAAAGTTTTTGTACAGCATCGCAGTGGACTTGAAATCAGTAATAATCAATTTATGCAATGTAACGCTCTAAACCAGGCCCCAGGGACTTCATTATGACAGGATATTTTTAAAAATAAAAATAAAATGTTGTTGTTGTTGTTTTTTTGTTTTGTTTTGTTTTTAAAAACGCGCCAGCTTGTTGTCATGTAAGGTACCTGTTGGCCAATATGTCTGAACATTTCTTGAAAGAAGTGCAGAGAAGCACTTGAAAAGGGCTCTCAGACTCCCCACACAGTTACAGTTACAGGATGCATGCATCCTGTAACTCGAGTTAAACGCAAACGCATTGGTTGTACACCAGGACTCATACCTGAAAACTGGAGCCTAACGATAAGCTTTTCCGTTTCTTTTCTTTGCGTTACATGAATGTTGAGGGTTTGGTGGTCTGTATGCAGTACACATTATAGTGCAATTACACCTCGAGTCCTGAGTCACTCACTCACTTGTTTCATCGACATGATCGCTACCAGAATACATGCTTATTTTACAGCCAAGCAGACAGTGGTTAACTTGGTCTTACCGTCCGCTGACTCCTTGTTTTAGTACGCGTCTTCACACAAGTCTTACTGACGAAACACTCCCTTCGACGAGACAAAGACTAAAGGGATTTACTGATAACGCAAACATGTACCGCGTATGGTAATACACACTCCCAGTCCACTATCAACAGTGTTTACAGATCTGCGCAACGATCCACACCCAACTGGACCGGCGCTTTCCTGTACGCCATCATCGTCATCACAATTGTCATAAGACCCTCTTCTTCCCCTATGTTTTTATGGCGGATGGCAAACAACTTTAGGTGCATTACCGCCACCCTCTGGACTGGGGAGTGGATCGGAACAGCTTTTACATCCTATTCTCATATGGTAAATACCTGTTGCTCTTAAAAACCCACATATTGCCTTACAAACTACATCACCTGCATTCCTTTGAAATATTTCTTTAACCCTTAATTGTGTGGATGCTTTAAGGCAGAGGTTCCCAAAGTGTGGGGCCCGCCCCTAGGGGGGGCGCAGAGCTATTGCAGGGGGGGCGCGGTATGAAAAGGAAAAAAAAGAGGAGCGCTTGGACACTGTGGACAGGTTTTTGACGGGGCTCCCACATAAACGCAAAGCAGGAGATGAAGCATCGCCAAATATGTTTCCAAACCAACTTCCTTCCAGGCCAAAGACAGGAAAATATGGTGAAGCATATCTTCCCTTTGGCTTCACCTGCACAAGTGCCAAGGTAGGTCTCCCCTGCAAAATTAGTTTCCCTGCGTCGGGAGCACGCGCTGGGCTCTCCAAATCACGGACAAACAGTATCTCACATTCTTGATTTTTAGTTCACAAACACTTCTTGTAATAACTACTCCTGACATTTTGGACATGTTAGCTCTTTATGCAGTAAAGTTACAGTGGGATACAAATAATATCAGGCTGATCCTGCCGTAATTTGTTCCCCCGGTTCAAATCACGGACAAACAGTATCCCACAGATGTTTGTGTTTAAACCCATTTTGCACAGAGAGACATTTTTGAAAAATGTATTGATAGCAATGCTGAATATTATTACACAGGAAAAAAACAACTACACGTAAAATAATTACACCGTGACGCCTCTGCCTTTCTAAATGGAGGGACAGTAACTGCGTGTGTATATATAAGCGTGTAAAACCTGAAGATAGTCAGATTAACAGTATTTTGTCTCTATCTGCCATTCTGCAATTCATCTCATGTAAACAATAACGTGGCGCAAAGCGTGACGTGAAAAGAGGCACATACCTTTGACGTTGCGACGAACTCTGTAATCCTCGTCCACACGTAAACGCAAAAAAAGGAGTTTTAAATAATCTCCGTTTTCGATGAATCGCAACGCCGTTTACGTGTTGATGAAAAGCCCAAACGCATAGAAACAGCTGCGTTTTCAAAAATATCCGTGTAGGTGTGGACGTAGCGTAAAAGAGTTAGTAGTATATTTTATTACTACCTGTATTGCCGTTTACTTGTATTTGCTTAATTGTTTACTAAATATTTGAGGTGTGAAATAAACCGCAATGGAGTTTGTAAACAAAATATGGGTGTGTGTGTTTGGAGGATGTGTTTGTGCGGGGGGGGGGGGGGGGGGGGGGTTAGGTGGTGGGGGGCGCGAACATTTTTCTTGTAAAAAAAGGGGGCCTGGCAAAAAAAGTTTGGGAACCACTGCTTTAAGGCATCCACACTATTGAGTTCCTGTTTCTCTTTATTCTTTATTATTACTAGAAAAATTTGCATTTCCTGCGAAAATGCAGTGTGGATGCTTTAAAGCTGAAGCTTTCTGCTGAAACTAGCTGAAAAAGCTGAAAAGTTGCAGAAATTGTAAAAACTTTGCAGAAGCAAAGGAACTTTGCTAAAATGTAGTAACTTAGCAGAACTGCAATATCTTAGAGGAAACATAATACTTGGCAGAAATGCTGAATGAAAAAATGCTGAACATGCTAAGGGTCCCTCAAATATAATTGTTAAATGAAAAAAATCGGCAAAAAAAAGTATAACAGCCACACAATCACAAATATGGACACATATGGAAACACATGCACAGAGAGACACACACACAAGATCCAATTCAGTCAACCAGTCTAAATATATTGAATTTGAATCTTACAATGAGATGATCCCATAAAAAGGCTTTCTCTCTCTCTCTCTCTCTGTCACACACACACACACACCACACACACCACACACACACACACACACACACACAGCAGCAGCAGCAGCAAGTGAACAGGCGCTGTTAACAGCATGTTTCTAGGTCAGTCAAACAGCTGTGAGCTTCTCAACTTGAATCCACCAATCAGAGAGGCTGTGTGCTTTTTCCCGCCAAAACTGGTGCACCAAGTGCAGGCTTTTACAGCACAGAGAGAGACAGGATTTTTGCAGTCTATTTCTCATAGTGAGGACTCCCCTCAAACAAACAGCCATAAATTCCTAACCGTAGGGGCTAAAACGGTCATTCTTAGACCGTTTTGTTCAGAAGACATGGGAGAATCTTGAAATGTTGACCATTTAAAATAAAAATATGAAATATTAAAGATATATGACATAGATGATTGGTTATCTAAGAAGCCACGAGGGCCCCAATATGCAAATTTGAATGTGTCAGGCCTCAGATATGATTGGTTGTCTTAGAAGCCATGAATACTCCAATATGCAAATTTGAATGTGTCAGGCCTCAGCTATGATTGGTTGTCCTAGAAGCCATGAATGCACTAATATGCAAATTTGAATGTGTCAGGCCTCAGATATGATTGGCTGGTTGGGAAGTCGTGCATGCCCTGATATGTAAATTTGAATATTACACTCCTCACAGAGGATTAACTCCCTGGGACCTGGCAGAAATATATAGAAATACTATGATTACCCAGAAATACTGCATTTAGTAGAAATACTATGTTTTAGCACAAATACTATAAAATGGCAGGAATACTATAATTAAGCAGAAATACTATATTACGTACAAATCCTATAAAAAGTAGAAATACTGTACTATGATTTCGTAGAAAAACTATAATTAATCAGAAATACTGTATTTGGCAGAAATACTGTAATCAGCACATATACTGTAACATGACAGAAATTCCTCCACTTAGTAGTAATACTATAACATAACACAAATGTTATGATTTGGCACAAAAACCATGATTTGGCAAAAATACTATGATTTAGCAGAAATACTATGATTGAGCAGAAGTACTAAGATGTAGTAAAAGTACTTTGATTTAACAGAAATACAATTATGGAGGAGTAATACTTTAAAATGGGAAAAATATTGATACACACACACATTCACAGAGCCTAAAGGGAAGAGTATTTGTGCCATGGAGTGTTAAGAAGAATCTGAGGTCCATATTAGAAAAGCTGCTAAAAAGTTTTCAGAATTGTAATAAATGATGAATATGAATTAGTGGTCTGTGATAGTGTATTAATTTGTAGGGCAAAAAAGATATTGACCAAGGTGGAATTGAACCCACGAGATTTGGGCTGCCAATCGGTGTCATTACCAGCTGCGCCACTGGGAAAGACAGTGAGCTCCTGGAAAACAGGTTCATGAGCAGTCAGAATTAGATCGCGGTGAGAGGCGAAGAATGCCGGTTTTTGGAGTTACAAACGTCGTGTAACTCAAAAGCTAGGTGGACTAGAAGCATAATTCTTGTACTGGGTGAATCAGCGGACTTTGGTGTACTTTGACTGCGATTTTCATTGCTCTTTGTACATCCGTCGCTGAGATATGACGAGAGAAGAAAGGGCAGACCTCAGATATGATTGGCTGGCTGGGAAGCTGTGCAGGCCCTGATATGTAAATTTGAATGTCTCAGTCCTCAGAGGATTGGCTGCCTGGGGACCTGGGAGAAATATATAGTAATAGTATGATTAAGCATGAATACTACATTTAGCAGAAATACTGTATTAAGCACAAATCCTATAAAAAGCAGAAATACTATATTTAGCAATATAAATATTCTATAAAAGTCCTATAAAAAGCAAAAATACTGTACTATGATTTGGTAGAAAAACTATAATTAATCAGAAATACTATATTTGGCAGAAATACTATCTTTAGCACAAATCTTATAAAATAGCAGAAATAGTATGATTCAGCACAATAGTAAGAACTTAAACAGAAAAATTGGAAAAGCAAAATGGACAGCTGAAAAAATGCTGAACATGCTAAGGATCCTTCAAATTGTTAAATGAAAAAAATCAGCAAAAAAAAAGTATAACAGTCACACAATCACAAATATGGACACATATGGAAACACATGCACAGAGAGACACACACAGGATCAAATTCAGTCAACCAGTCTAATCAAAAGTTACAGCTGTCTTTATGGACTTGGTGAAAATCGCCTTATTTCGGCGAGACAGTGCGTTTCTCGCTATTACATGCATTTGAATGGAGTTCTCGCCTGAAACACATTATGGGTTTTCAGTTTGTGAATAACTTGAAAATCTTAGCTCAAACAGCTGCAAAACCTATTTCCCCAGCATGGAAATGCTGAATTCTATAAGGCCAAGCCTGAAATATGTGTGTCCGAGTCTCCTATCAAAAGTTACAGCTGTCTTTATGGACTTGGTGAAAATCGCCTTATTTCAGCGAGACAGTGCGTTTCTCGCCTGAAACACATTATGGGTTTTCATTTTGTGAATAACTTGAAAATCTTAGCTCAAACAGCCGCAAAACCTATTTCCCCAGCATGGAAATGCTGAATTCTATAAGGCCAAGCCTGAAATATGTGTGTCCGAGTCTCCTATCAAAAGTTACAGCTGTCTTTATGGACTTGGTGAAAATCGCCTTATTTCGGCGAGACAGTGCGTTTCTCGCCTGAAACACATTATTGGTTTTCATTTTGTGAATAACTTGAAAATCTTAGCTCAAACAGCCGCAAAACCTATTTCCCCGGCATGGAAATGCTGAATTCTATAAGGCCAAGCCTGAAATATGTGTGTCCGAGTCTCCTATCAAAAGTTACAGCTGTCTTTATGGACTTGGTGAAAATCGCCTTATTTCGGCGAGACAGTGCGTTTCTCGCCTGAAACACATTATGGGTTTTCATTTTGTGAATAACTTGAAATCTTAGCTCAAACAGCTGCAAAACCTATTTCCCCAGCATGGAAATGCTGAATTCTATAAGGCCAAGCCTGAAATATGTGTGTCCAAGTCTCCTATCAAAAGTTACAGCTGTCTTTATGGGCTTGGTGAAAATCGCCTTATTTCGGCGAGACAGTGTGTTTCTCGCTATTACATGCATTTGAATGGAGTTCTCACCTGAAACACATTATGGGTTTTCATTTTGTGAATAACTTGAAAATCTTAGCTCAAACAGCTGCAAAACCTATTTCCCCAGCATGGAAATGCTGAATTCTATAAGGCCAAGCCTGAAATATGTGTGTCCGAGTCTCCTATCAAAAGTTACAGCTGTCTTTATGGACTTGGTGAAAATCGCCTTATTTCGGCGAGACAGTGTGTTTCTCGCTATTACATGCATTTGAATGGAGTTCTCGCCTGAAACACATTATGGGTTTTCATTTGTGAATAACTTGAAAATCTTAGCTCAAACAGCTGCAAAACCTATTTCCCCAGCATGGAAATGCTGATTCTATAAGGCCAAGCCTGAAATATGTGTGTCCGAGTCTCCTATCAAAAGTTACAGCTGTCTTTATGGACTTGGTGAAAATCGCCTTATTTCGGCGAGACAGTGCGTTTCTCGCCTGAAACACATTATGGGTTTTCATTTGTGAATAACTTGAAAATCTTAGCTCAAACAGCCGCAAAACCTATTTCCCCAGCATGGAAATGCTGAATCTATAAGGCCAAGCCTGAAATATGTGTGTCCGAGTCTCCTATCAAAAGTTACAGCTGTTTTATGGACTTGGTGAAAATCGCCTTATTTCGGCGAGACAGTGCGTTTCTCGCCTGAAACACATTATGGGTTTTCATTTTGTGAATAACTAGAAAATCTTAGCTCAAACAGCTGCAAAACCTATTTCCCCAGCATGGAAATGCTGAATTCTATAAGGCCAAGCCTGAAATATGTGTGTCCGAGTCTCCTATCAAAGTTACAGCTGTCTTTATGGACTTGGTGAAAATCGCCTTATTTCGGCGAGACAGTGCGTTTCTCGCCTGAAACACATTATTGGTTTTCATTTTGTGAATAACTTGAAAATCTTAGCTCAAACAGCCGCAAAACCTATTTCCCCAGCATGGAATGCTGAATTCTATAAGGCCAGCCTGAAATATGTGTGTCCGAGTCTCCTATCAAAAGTTACAGCTGTCTTTATGGACTTGGTGAAAATCGCCTTATTTCGGCGAGACAGTGCGTTTCTCGCCTGAAACACATTATGGGTTTCATTTTGTGAATAACTTGAAAATCTTAGCTCAACAGCTGCAAAACCTATTTCCCCAGCATGGAATGCTGAATTCTATAAGGCCAAGCCTGAAATATGTTGTCCGAGTCTCCTATCAAAAGTTACAGCTGTCTTTATGGACTTGGTGAAAATCGCCTTATTTCGCAGACAGTGCGTTTCTCGCCTGAAACAATTATGGGTTTTCATTTGTGAATAACTTGAAAATCTTAGCTCAAACAGCTGCAAAACCTATTTCCCCAGCATGGAAATGCTGAATTCTATATGTGTGTCCGAGTCTCCTATCAAAAGTTACAGCTGTCTTTATGGACTGGTGAAAATCGCCTTATTTCGGCGAACAGTGCGTTTCTCGCCTGAAACACATTATGGGTTTCATTTTGTGAATAACTTGAAAATCTTAGCTCAAACAGCTGCAAAACCTATTTCCCCAGCATGGAAATGCTGAATTCTATAAGGCCAAGCCTGAAATATGTGTGTCGAGTCTCCTATCAAAAGTTACAGCTGTCTTATGGACTTGGTGAAATCGCCTTATTTCGGCGAGACAGTGCGTTTCTCGCCTGAAACACATTATGGGTTTTCATTTTGTGAATAACTTGAAAATCTTAGCTCAAACAGCTCAAAACCTATTTCCCCAGCATGGAAATGCTGAATTCTATAAGGCCAAGCCTGAAATATGTGTGTCCGAGTCTCCTATCAAAAAGTTATAGGCTGTCTTTATGGACCTTGGTGAAAATCGCCTATTTTCGGCGAGACAGTGCGTTTCTCCGCCTGAAAACACATTATGGGTTTTCATTTTTGTGAATAACTTGAAAATCTTAGCTCAAACAGCTGCAAAACCTATTTCCCCAGCATGGAATGCTGAATTCTATAAGGCCAAGCCTGAAATATGTGTTCCGAGTCTCCTATCAAAAGTTACAGCTGTCTTTATGGACTTGGTGAAAATCGCCTTATTTCGGCGAGACAGTGCGTTTCTCGCCTGAAACACATTATGGGTTTTCATTTTGTGAATAACTTGAAATCTTAGCTGAAACAGCTGCAAAACCTATTTCCCCAGCATGGAAATGCTGAATTCTATAAGGCCAAGCCTGAAATATGTTGTCCGAGTCTCCTATCAAAAGTTACAGCTGTCTTTATGGACTTGGTGAAAATCGCCTTATTTCGGCGAGACAGTGCGTTTCTCGCCTGAAACACATTATGGGTTTTCATTTTGTGAATAACTTGAAAATCTTAGCTCAAACAGCTGCAAAACCTATTTCCCAGCATGGAAATGCTGAATTCTATAAGGCCAAGCCTGAATATGTGTGTCCGAGTCTCCTATCAAAAGTTACAGCTGTCTTTATGGACTTGGTGAAAATCGCCTTATTTCGGCGAGACAGTGGTTTCTCGCCTGAAACAAACACATTATGGGTTTTCATTTTGTGAATAACTTGAAAATCTTAGCTCAAACAGCTGCAAAACCTATTTCCCAGCATGGAAATGCTGAATTCTATAAGGCCAAGCCTGAAATATGTGTGTCCGAGTCTCCTATCAAAAGTTACAGCTGTCTTTATGGACTTGGTGAAAATCGCCTTATTTCGGCGAGACAGTGCGTTTCTCGCCTGAAACACATTATGGGTTTTCATTTTGTGAATAACTTGAAAATCTTAGCTCAAACAGCTGCAAACTATTTCCCCAGCATGGATGCTGAATTCTATAAGGCCAAGCCTGAAATATGTGTGTCCGAGTCTCCTATCAAAAGTTACAGCTGTTTTATGGACTTGGTGAAAATCGCCTTATTTCGGCGAGACAGTGCGTTTCTCGCTATTCATGCATTTGAATG
>NW_020328247.1:0-33983 GCF_001858045.2 Oreochromis niloticus | reverse complement strand
TTACAGATCTGCGCAAACGATCCACACCCAACTGGACCGGCGCTTTCCTGTACGCCATCATCGTCATCACAATTGTCATAAGACCCTCTTCTTCCCCTATGTTTTTATGGCGGATGGCAAACAACTTTAGGTGCATTACCGCCACCCTCTGGACTGGGGAGTGGATCGGAACAGCTTTTACATCCTATTCTCATATGGTAAATACCTGTTGCTCTTAAAAACCCACATATTGCCTTACAAACTACATCACCTGCATTCCTTTGAAATATTTCTTTAACCCTTAATTGTGTGGATGCTTAAGGCAGAGGTTCCCAAAGTGTGGGGCCCGCCCCTAGGGGGGCGCAGAGCCATTGCAGGGGGGGCGCGGTATGAAAAGAAAAAAAGAGGAGCGCTTGGACACTGTGGACAGGTTTTTGACGGGGCTCCCACATAAACGCAAAGCAGGAGATGAAGCATCGCCAAATATGTTTCCAAACCAACTTCCTTCCAGGCCAAAGACAGGAAAATATGGTGAAGCATATCTTCCCTTTGGCTTCACCTGCACAAGTGCCAAGGTAGGTCTCCCTGCAAAATTAGTTTCCCTGCGTCGGGAGCACGCGCTGGGCTCTCCAAATCACGGACAAACAGTATCTCACATTCTTGATTTTTAGTTCACAAACACTTCTTGTAATAACTACTCCTGACATTTTGGACATGTTAGCTCTTTATGCAGTAAAGTTACAGTGGGATACAAATAATATCAGGCTGATCCTGCCGTAATTTGTTCCCCCGGTTCAAATCACGGACAAACAGTATCCCACAGCTGTTTGTGTTTAAACCCATTTTGCACAGAGAGATTTTTTGAAAAATGTATTGATAGCAATGTGAATATTATTACACAGGAAAAAAACAACTACACGTAAAATAATTACACCGTGACGCCTCTGCCTTTCTAAATGGAGGGACAGTAACTGCGTGTGTATATATAAGCGTGTAAAACCTGAAGATAGTCAGATTAACAGTATTTTGTCTCTATCTGCCATTCTGCAATTCATCTCATGTAAACAATAACGTGGCGCAAGCGTGACGTGAAAAGAGGCACATACCTTTGACGTTGCGACGAACTCTGTAATCCTCGTCCACACGTAAACGCAAAAAAAGGAGTTTTAAATAATCTCCGTTTTCGATGAATCGCAACGCCGTTTACGTGTTGATGAAAAGCCCAAACGCATAGAAACAGCTGCGTTTTCAAAAATCCGTGTAGGTGTGGACGTAGCGTAAAAAGAGTTAGTAGTATATTTTATTACTACCTGTATTGCCGTTTACTTGTATTTGCTTAATTGTTTACTAAATATTTGAGGTGTGAAATAAACCGCAATGGAGTTTGTAAACAAAATATGGGTGTGTGTGTTTGGAGGATGTGTTTGTGCGGGGGGGGGGGGGGGGGGTTAGGTGGTGGGGGGCGCGAACATTTTTCTTGTAAAAAAAGGGGGGCCTGGCAAAAAAAGTTTGGAACCACTGCTTTAAGGCATCCACACTATTGAGTTCCTGTTCTCTTTATTCTTTATTATTACTAGAAAAATTTGCATTTCCTGCGAAATGCAGTGTGGATGCTTTAAAGCTGAAGCTTTCTGCTGAAACTAGCTGAAAAAGCTGAAAAGTTGCAGAAATTGTAAAAACTTTGCAGAAGCAAAGGAACTTTGCTAAAATGTAGTAACTTAGCAGAACTGCAATATCTTAGAGGAAACATAATACTTGGCAGAAATGCTGAATGAAAAAATGCTGACATGCTAAGGGTCCCTCAAATATAATTGTTAAATGAAAAAAATCGGCAAAAAAAAGTATAACAGCCACACAATCACAAATATGGACACATATGGAAACACATGCCAGAGAGACACACACACAAGATCCAATTCAGTCAACCAGTCTAAATATATTGAATTTGAATCTTACAATGAGATGATCCATAAAAAGGCTTTCTCTCTCTCTCTCTCTCTGTCACACACACACACACACACACACAACACACACACACACACAACACACACACAGCAGCAGCAGCAGCAAGTGAACAGGCGCTGTTAACAGCATGTTTCTAGGTCAGTCAAACAGCTGTGAGCTTCTCAACTTGAATCCACCAATCAGAGAGGCTGTGTGCTTTTTCCCGCCAAACTGGTGCACACAAGTGCAGCTTTTACAGCACAGAGAGAGACAGGATTTTTGCAGTCTATTTCTCATAGTGAGGACTCCCCTCAAACAAACAGCCATAAATTCCTAACCGTAGGGGCTAAAACGTCATTCTTAGACCGTTTTGTTCAGAAGACATGGGAGAATCTTGAAATGTTGACCATTTAAAATAAAAATATGAATATTAAAATATATGACATAGATGATTGGTTATCTAAGAAGCCACGAGGGCCCCAATATGCAAATTTGAATGTGTCAGGCCTCAGATATGATTGGTTGTCTTAGAAGCCATGAATATCCAATATGCAAATTTGAATGTGTCAGGCCAGCTATGATTGGTTGTCCTAGAAGCCATGAATGCACTAATATGCAAATTTGAATGTGTCAGGCCTCAGATATGATTGGTGGTTGGGAAGTCGTGCATGCCCTGATATGTAAATTTGAATATTACACTCCTCACAGAGGATTAACTCCCTGGGGACCTGGCAGAAATATATAGAAATACTATGATTACCAGAAATACTGCATTTAGTAGAAATACTATGTTTTAGCACAAATACTATAAAATGGCAGGAATACTATAATTAAGCAGAAATACTATATTACGTACAAATCCTATAAAAAGTAGAAATACTGTACTATGATTTCGTAGAAAAACTATATTAATCAGAAATACTGTATTTGGCAGAAATACTGTAATCAGCACATATACTGTAACATGACAGAAATTCCTCCACTTAGTAGTAATACTATAACATAACACAAATGTTATGATTTGGCACAAAAACCATGATTTGGCAAAAATACTATGATTTAGCAGAAATACTATGATTGAGCAGAAGTACTAAGATGTAGTAAAAGTACTTTGATTTAACAGAAATACAATTATGGAGGAGTAATACTTTAAAATGGGAAAATATTGATCACACACACATTCACAGAGCCTAAAGGGAAGAGTATTTGTGCCATGGAGTGTTAAGAAGAATCTGAGGTCCATATTAGAAAAGCTGCTAAAATTTTCAGAATTGTAATAAATGATGAATATGAATTAGTGGTCTGTGATAGTGTATTAATTTGTAGGGCAAAAAGATATTGACCAAGGTGGAATTGAACCACGAGATTTGGGCTGCCAATCGGTGTCATTACCAGCTGCGCCACTGGGAAAGACAGTGAGCTCCTGGAAAACAGGTTCATGAGCAGTCAGAATTAGATCGCGGTGAGAGGCGAAGAATGCCGGTTTTTGGAGTTACAAAACGTCGTGTAACTCAAAAGCTAGGTGGACTAGAAGCATAATTCTTGTACTGGGTGAATCAGCGGACTTTGGTGTACTTTGACTGCGATTTTCATTGCTCTTTGTACATCCGTCGCTGAGATATGACGAGAGAAGAAAGGGCAGACCTCAGATATGATTGGCTGGCTGGGAAGCTGTGCAGGCCCTGATATGTAAATTTGAATGTCTCAGTCCTCAGAGGATTGGCTGCCTGGGGACCTGGGAGAAATATATAGTAATAGTATGATTAAGCATGAATACTACATTTAGCAGAAATACTGTATTAAGCACAAATCCTATAAAAAGCAGAAATACTATATTTAGCAATATAAATATTCTATAAAAGTCCTATAAAAAGCAAAAATACTGTACTATGATTTGGTAGAAAAACTATAATTAATCAGAAATACTATATTTGGCAGAAATACTATCTTTAGCACAAATCTTATAAAAATAGCAGAAATAGTATGATTCAGCACAATAGTAAGAACTTAAACAGAAAAAATTGGAAAGCAAAATGGACAGCTGAAAAAATGCTGAACATGCTAAGGATCCTTCAAATTGTTAAATGAAAAAAATCAGCAAAAAAAGTATAACAGTCACACAATCACAAATATGGACACATATGGAAACACATGCACAGAGAGACACACACAGGATCAAATTCAGTCAACCAGTCTAATCAAAAGTTACAGCTGTCTTTATGGACTGGTGAAAATCGCCTTATTCGGCGAGACAGTGCGTTTCTCGCTATTACATGCATTTGAATGGAGTTCTCGCCTGAAACACATTATGGGTTTTCAGTTTGTGAATAACTTGAAAATCTAGCTCAAACAGCTGCAAAACCTATTTCCCCAGCATGGAAATGCTGAAATTCTATAAGGCCAAGCCTGAAATATGTGTGTCCGAGTCTCCTATCAAAAGTTACAGCTGTCTTTATGGACTTGGTGAAAATCGCCTTATTTCAGCGAGACAGTGCGTTTCTCGCCTGAAACACATTATGGGTTTTCATTTTGTGAATAACTTGAAAATCTTAGCTCAAACAGCCGCAAAACCTATTTCCCCAGCATGGAAATGCTGAATTCTATAAGGCCAAGCCTGAAATATGTGTGTCCGAGTCTCCTATCAAAAGTTACAGCTGTCTTTATGGACTTGGTGAAAATCGCCTTATTTCGGCGAGACAGTGCGTTTCTCGCCTGAAACACATTATGGGTTTTCATTTTGTGAATAACTTGAAAATCTTAGCTCAAACAGCTGCAAAACCTATTTCCCCAGCATGGAAATGCTGAATTCTATAAGGCCAAGCCTGAAATATGTGTGTCCGAGTCTCCTATCAAAAGTTACAGCTGTCTTTATGGACTTGGTGAAAATCGCCTTATTTCGGCGAGACAGTGCGTTTCTCGCCTGAAACACATTATGGGTTTTCATTTTGTGAATAACTTGAAAATCTTAGCTCAAACAGCTGCAAAACCTATTTCCCCAGCATGGAAATGCTGAATTCTATAAGGCCAAGCCTGAAATATGTGTGTCCGAGTCTCCTATCAAAAGTTACAGCTGTCTTTATGGACTTGGTGAAAATCGCCTTATTTCGGCGAGACAGTGCGTTTCTCGCCTGAAACACATTATGGGTTTTCATTTTGTGAATAACTTGAAAATCTTAGCTCAAACAGCTGCAAAACCTATTTCCCCAGCATGGAAATGCTGAATTCTATAAGGCCAAGCCTGAAATATGTGTGTCCGAGTCTCCTATCAAAAGTTACAGCTGTCTTTATGGACTTGGTGAAAATCGCCTTATTTCGGCGAGACAGTGCGTTTCTCGCCTGAAACACATTATGGGTTTTCATTTTGTGAATAACTTGAAAATCTTAGCTCAAACAGCTGCAAAACCTATTTCCCCAGCATGGAAATGCTGAATTCTATAAGGCCAAGCCTGAAATATGTGTGTCCGAGTCTCCTATCAAAAGTTACAGCTGTCTTTATGGACTTGGTGAAAATCGCCTTATTTCGGCGAGACAGTGCGTTTCTCGCCTGAAACACATTATGGGTTTTCATTTTGTGAATAACTTGAAAATCTTAGCTCAAACAGCTGCAAAACCTATTTCCCCAGCATGGAAATGCTGAATTCTATAAGGCCAAGCCTGAAATATGTGTGTCCGAGTCTCCTATCAAAAGTTACAGCTGTCTTTATGGACTTGGTGAAAATCGCCTTATTTCGGCGAGACAGTGCGTTTCTCGCCTGAAACACATTATGGGTTTTCATTTTGTGAATAACTTGAAAATCTTAGCTCAAACAGCTGCAAAACCTATTTCCCCAGCATGGAAATGCTGAATTCTATAAGGCCAAGCCTGAAATATGTGTGTCCGAGTCTCCTATCAAAAGTTACAGCTGTCTTTATGGACTTGGTGAAAATCGCCTTATTTCGGCGAGACAGTGCGTTTCTCGCCTGAAACACATTATGGGTTTTCATTTTGTGAATAACTTGAAAATCTTAGCTCAAACAGCTGCAAAACCTATTTCCCCAGCATGGAAATGCTGAATTCTATAAGGCCAAGCCTGAAATATGTGTGTCCGAGTCTCCTATCAAAAGTTACAGCTGTCTTTATGGACTTGGTGAAAATCGCCTTATTTCGGCGAGACAGTGCGTTTCTCGCCTGAAACACATTATGGGTTTTCATTTTGTGAATAACTTGAAAATCTTAGCTCAAACAGCTGCAAAACCTATTTCCCCAGCATGGAAATGCTGAATTCTATAAGGCCAAGCCTGAAATATGTGTGTCCGAGTCTCCTATCAAAAGTTACAGCTGTCTTTATGGACTTGGTGAAAATCGCCTTATTTCGGCGAGACAGTGCGTTTCTCGCCTGAAACACATTATGGGTTTTCATTTTGTGAATAACTTGAAAATCTTAGCTCAAACAGCTGCAAAACCTATTTCCCCAGCATGGAAATGCTGAATTCTATAAGGCCAAGCCTGAAATATGTGTGTCCGAGTCTCCTATCAAAAGTTACAGCTGTCTTTATGGACTTGGTGAAAATCGCCTTATTTCGGCGAGACAGTGCGTTTCTCGCCTGAAACACATTATGGGTTTTCTTATTTCGGCGAGACAGTGCGTTTCTCGCCTGAAACACATTATGGGTTTTCTGAATTCTATTTTGAAATATGTGTGTCCGAGTCTCCTATCAAAAGTTACAGCTGTCTTTATGGACTTGGTGAAAAAATTGAAAATCTAGAGAGTGCGTTTCTCGCCTGAAACACATTATGGGTTTTCATTTTGTGAATAACTTGAAAATCTTAGCTCAAACAGCTGCAAAACCTATTTCCCCAGCATGGAAATGCTGAATTCTATAAGGCCAAGCCTGAAATATGTGTGTCCGAGTCTCCTATCAAAAGTTACAGCTGTCTTTATGGACTTGGTGAAAATCGCCTTATTTCGGCGAGACAGTGCGTTTCTCGCCTGAAACACATTATGGGTTTTCATTTTGTGAATAACTTGAAAATCTTAGCTCAAACAGCTGCAAAACCTATTTCCCCAGCATGGAAATGCTGAATTCTATAAGGCCAAGCCTGAAATATGTGTGTCCGAGTCTCCTATCAAAAGTTACAGCTGTCTTTATGGACTTGGTGAAAATCGCCTTATTTCGGCGAGACAGTGCGTTTCTCGCCTGAAACACATTATGGGTTTTCATTTTGTGAATAACTTGAAAATCTTAGCTCAAACAGCTGCAAAACCTATTTCCCCAGCATGGAAATGCTGAATTCTATAAGGCCAAGCCTGAAATATGTGTGTCCGAGTCTCCTATCAAAAGTTACAGCTGTCTTTATGGACTTGGTGAAAATCGCCTTATTTCGGCGAGACAGTGCGTTTCTCGCCTGAAACACATTATGGGTTTTCATTTTGTGAATAACTTGAAAATCTTAGCTCAAACAGCTGCAAAACCTATTTCCCCAGCATGGAAATGCTGAATTCTATAAGGCCAAGCCTGAAATATGTGTGTCCGAGTCTCCTATCAAAAGTTACAGCTGTCTTTATGGACTTGGTGAAAATCGCCTTATTTCGGCGAGACAGTGCGTTTCTCGCCTGAAACACATTATGGGTTTTCATTTTGTGAATAACTTGAAAATCTTAGCTCAAACAGCTGCAAAACCTATTTCCCCAGCATGGAAATGCTGAATTCTATAAGGCCAAGCCTGAAATATGTGTGTCCGAGTCTCCTATCAAAAGTTACAGCTGTCTTTATGGACTTGGTGAAAATCGCCTTATTTCGGCGAGACAGTGCGTTTCTCGCCTGAAACACATTATGGGTTTTCATTTTGTGAATAACTTGAAAATCTTAGCTCAAACAGCTGCAAAACCTATTTCCCCAGCATGGAAATGCTGAATTCTATAAGGCCAAGCCTGAAATATGTGTGTCCGAGTCTCCTATCAAAAGTTACAGCTGTCTTTATGGACTTGGTGAAAATCGCCTTATTTCGGCGAGACAGTGCGTTTCTCGCCTGAAACACATTATGGGTTTTCATTTTGTGAATAACTTGAAAATCTTAGCTCAAACAGCTGCAAAACCTATTTCCCAGCATGGAAATGCTGAATTCTATAAGGCCAAGCCTGAAATATGTGTGTCCGAGTCTCCTATCAAAAGTTACAGCTGTCTTTATGGACTTGGTGAAAATCGCCTTATTTCGGCGAGACAGTGCGTTTCTCGCCTGAAACACATTATGGGTTTTCATTTTGTGAATAACTTGAAAATCTTAGCTCAAACAGCTGCAAAACCTATTTCCCCAGCATGGAAATGCTGAATTCTATAAGGCCAAGCCTGAAATATGTGTGTCCGAGTCTCCTATCAAAAGTTACAGCTGTCTTTATGGACTTGGTGAAAATCGCCTTATTTCGGCGAGACAGTGCGTTTCTCGCCTGAAACACATTATGGGTTTTCATTTTGTGAATAACTTGAAAATCTTAGCTCAAACAGCTGCAAAACCTATTTCCCCAGCATGGAAATGCTGAATTCTATAAGGCCAAGCCTGAAATATGTGTGTCCGAGTCTCCTATCAAAAGTTACAGCTGTCTTTATGGACTTGGTGAAAATCGCCTTATTTCGGCGAGACAGTGCGTTTCTCGCCTGAAACACATTATGGGTTTTCATTTTGTGAATAACTTGAAAATCTTAGCTCAAACAGCTGCAAAACCTATTTCCCCAGCATGGAAATGCTGAATTCTATAAGGCCAAGCCTGAAATATGTGTGTCCGAGTCTCCTATCAAAAGTTACAGCTGTCTTTATGGACTTGGTGAAAATCGCCTTATTTCGGCGAGACAGTGCGTTTCTCGCCTGAAACACATTATGGGTTTTCATTTTGTGAATAACTTGAAAATCTTAGCTCAAACAGCTGCAAAACCTATTTCCCCAGCATGGAAATGCTGAATTCTATAAGGCCAAGCCTGAAATATGTGTGTCCGAGTCTCCTATCAAAAGTTACAGCTGTCTTTATGGACTTGGTGAAAATCGCCTTATTTCGGCGAGACAGTGCGTTTCTCGCCTGAAACACATTATGGGTTTTCATTTTGTGAATAACTTGAAAATCTTAGCTCAAACAGCTGCAAAACCTATTTCCCCAGCATGGAAATGCTGAATTCTATAAGGCCAAGCCTGAAATATGTGTGTCCGAGTCTCCTATCAAAAGTTACAGCTGTCTTTATGGACTTGGTGAAAATCGCCTTATTTCGGCGAGACAGTGCGTTTCTCGCCTGAAACACATTATGGGTTTTCATTTTGTGAATAACTTGAAAATCTTAGCTCAAACAGCTGCAAAACCTATTTCCCCAGCATGGAAATGCTGAATTCTATAAGGCCAAGCCTGAAATATGTGTGTCCGAGTCTCCTATCAAAAGTTACAGCTGTCTTTATGGACTTGGTGAAAATCGCCTTATTTCGGCGAGACAGTGCGTTTCTCGCCTGAAACACATTATGGGTTTTCATTTTGTGAATAACTTGAAAATCTTAGCTCAAACAGCTGCAAAACCTATTTCCCCAGCATGGAAATGCTGAATTCTATAAGGCCAAGCCTGAAATATGTGTGTCCGAGTCTCCTATCAAAAGTTACAGCTGTCTTTATGGACTTGGTGAAAATCGCCTTATTTCGGCGAGACAGTGCGTTTCTCGCCTGAAACACATTATGGGTTTTCATTTTGTGAATAACTTGAAAATCTTAGCTCAAACAGCTGCAAAACCTATTTCCCAGCATGGAAATGCTGAATTCTATAAGGCCAAGCCTGAAATATGTGTGTCCGAGTCTCCTATCAAAAGTTACAGCTGTCTTTATGGACTTGGTGAAAATCGCCTTATTTCGGCGAGACAGTGCGTTTCTCGCCTGAAACACATTATGGGTTTTCATTTTGTGAATAACTTGAAAATCTTAGCTCAAACAGCTGCAAAACCTATTTCCCCAGCATGGAAATGCTGAATTCTATAAGGCCAAGCCTGAAATATGTGTGTCCGAGTCTCCTATCAAAAGTTACAGCTGTCTTTATGGACTTGGTGAAAATCGCCTTATTTCGGCGAGACAGTGCGTTTCTCGCCTGAAACACATTATGGGTTTTCATTTTGTGAATAACTTGAAAATCTTAGCTCAAACAGCTGCAAAACCTATTTCCCCAGCATGGAAATGCTGAATTCTATAAGGCCAAGCCTGAAATATGTGTGTCCGAGTCTCCTATCAAAAGTTACAGCTGTCTTTATGGACTTGGTGAAAATCGCCTTATTTCGGCGAGACAGTGCGTTTCTCGCCTGAAACACATTATGGGTTTTCATTTTGTGAATAACTTGAAAATCTTAGCTCAAACAGCTGCAAAACCTATTTCCCCAGCATGGAAATGCTGAATTCTATAAGGCCAAGCCTGAAATATGTGTGTCCGAGTCTCCTATCAAAAGTTACAGCTGTCTTTATGGACTTGGTGAAAATCGCCTTATTTCGGCGAGACAGTGCGTTTCTCGCCTGAAACACATTATGGGTTTTCATTTTGTGAATAACTTGAAAATCTTAGCTCAAACAGCTGCAAAACCTATTTCCCCAGCATGGAAATGCTGAATTCTATAAGGCCAAGCCTGAAATATGTGTGTCCGAGTCTCCTATCAAAAGTTACAGCTGTCTTTATGGACTTGGTGAAAATCGCCTTATTTCGGCGAGACAGTGCGTTTCTCGCCTGAAACACATTATGGGTTTTCATTTTGTGAATAACTTGAAAATCTTAGCTCAAACAGCTGCAAAACCTATTTCCCCAGCATGGAAATGCTGAATTCTATAAGGCCAAGCCTGAAATATGTGTGTCCGAGTCTCCTATCAAAAGTTACAGCTGTCTTTATGGACTTGGTGAAAATCGCCTTATTTCGGCGAGACAGTGCGTTTCTCGCCTGAAACACATTATGGGTTTTCATTTTGTGAATAACTTGAAAATCTTAGCTCAAACAGCTGCAAAACCTATTTCCCCAGCATGGAAATGCTGAATTCTATAAGGCCAAGCCTGAAATATGTGTGTCCGAGTCTCCTATCAAAAGTTACAGCTGTCTTTATGGACTTGGTGAAAATCGCCTTATTTCGGCGAGACAGTGCGTTTCTCGCCTGAAACACATTATGGGTTTTCATTTTGTGAATAACTTGAAAATCTTAGCTCAAACAGCTGCAAAACCTATTTCCCCAGCATGGAAATGCTGAATTCTATAAGGCCAAGCCTGAAATATGTGTGTCCGAGTCTCCTATCAAAAGTTACAGCTGTCTTTATGGACTTGGTGAAAATCGCCTTATTTCGGCGAGACAGTGCGTTTCTCGCCTGAAACACATTATGGGTTTTCATTTTGTGAATAACTTGAAAATCTTAGCTCAAACAGCTGCAAAACCTATTTCCCCAGCATGGAAATGCTGAATTCTATAAGGCCAAGCCTGAAATATGTGTGTCCGAGTCTCCTATCAAAAGTTACAGCTGTCTTTATGGACTTGGTGAAAATCGCCTTATTTCGGCGAGACAGTGCGTTTCTCGCCTGAAACACATTATGGGTTTTCATTTTGTGAATAACTTGAAAATCTTAGCTCAAACAGCTGCAAAACCTATTTCCCCAGCATGGAAATGCTGAATTCTATAAGGCCAAGCCTGAAATATGTGTGTCCGAGTCTCCTATCAAAAGTTACAGCTGTCTTTATGGACTTGGTGAAAATCGCCTTATTTCGGCGAGACAGTGCGTTTCTCGCCTGAAACACATTATGGGTTTTCATTTTGTGAATAACTTGAAAATCTTAGCTCAAACAGCTGCAAAACCTATTTCCCCAGCATGGAAATGCTGAATTCTATAAGGCCAAGCCTGAAATATGTGTGTCCGAGTCTCCTATCAAAAGTTACAGCTGTCTTTATGGACTTGGTGAAAATCGCCTTATTTCGGCGAGACAGTGCGTTTCTCGCCTGAAACACATTATGGGTTTTCATTTTGTGAATAACTTGAAAATCTTAGCTCAAACAGCTGCAAAACCTATTTCCCCAGCATGGAAATGCTGAATTCTATAAGGCCAAGCCTGAAATATGTGTGTCCGAGTCTCCTATCAAAAGTTACAGCTGTCTTTATGGACTTGGTGAAAATCGCCTTATTTCGGCGAGACAGTGCGTTTCTCGCCTGAAACACATTATGGGTTTTCATTTTGTGAATAACTTGAAAATCTTAGCTCAAACAGCTGCAAAACCTATTTCCCCAGCATGGAAATGCTGAATTCTATAAGGCCAAGCCTGAAATATGTGTGTCCGAGTCTCCTATCAAAAGTTACAGCTGTCTTTATGGACTTGGTGAAAATCGCCTTATTTCGGCGAGACAGTGCGTTTCTCGCCTGAAACACATTATGGGTTTTCATTTTGTGAATAACTTGAAAATCTTAGCTCAAACAGCTGCAAAACCTATTTCCCCAGCATGGAAATGCTGAATTCTATAAGGCCAAGCCTGAAATATGTGTGTCCGAGTCTCCTATCAAAAGTTACAGCTGTCTTTATGGACTTGGTGAAAATCGCCTTATTTCGGCGAGACAGTGCGTTTCTCGCCTGAAACACATTATGGGTTTTCATTTTGTGAATAACTTGAAAATCTTAGCTCAAACAGCTGCAAAACCTATTTCCCCAGCATGGAAATGCTGAATTCTATAAGGCCAAGCCTGAAATATGTGTGTCCGAGTCTCCTATCAAAAGTTACAGCTGTCTTTATGGACTTGGTGAAAATCGCCTTATTTCGGCGAGACAGTGCGTTTCTCGCCTGAAACACATTATGGGTTTTCATTTTGTGAATAACTTGAAAATCTTAGCTCAAACAGCTGCAAAACCTATTTCCCCAGCATGGAAATGCTGAATTCTATAAGGCCAAGCCTGAAATATGTGTGTCCGAGTCTCCTATCAAAAGTTACAGCTGTCTTTATGGACTTGGTGAAAATCGCCTTATTTCGGCGAGACAGTGCGTTTCTCGCCTGAAACACATTATGGGTTTTCATTTTGTGAATAACTTGAAAATCTTAGCTCAAACAGCTGCAAAACCTATTTCCCCAGCATGGAAATGCTGAATTCTATAAGGCCAAGCCTGAAATATGTGTGTCCGAGTCTCCTATCAAAAGTTACAGCTGTCTTTATGGACTTGGTGAAAATCGCCTTATTTCGGCGAGACAGTGCGTTTCTCGCCTGAAACACATTATGGGTTTTCATTTTGTGAATAACTTGAAAATCTTAGCTCAAACAGCTGCAAAACCTATTTCCCCAGCATGGAAATGCTGAATTCTATAAGGCCAAGCCTGAAATATGTGTGTCCGAGTCTCCTATCAAAAGTTACAGCTGTCTTTATGGACTTGGTGAAAATCGCCTTATTTCGGCGAGACAGTGCGTTTCTCGCCTGAAACACATTATGGGTTTTCATTTTGTGAATAACTTGAAAATCTTAGCTCAAACAGCTGCAAAACCTATTTCCCCAGCATGGAAATGCTGAATTCTATAAGGCCAAGCCTGAAATATGTGTGTCCGAGTCTCCTATCAAAAGTTACAGCTGTCTTTATGGACTTGGTGAAAATCGCCTTATTTCGGCGAGACAGTGCGTTTCTCGCCTGAAACACATTATGGGTTTTCATTTTGTGAATAACTTGAAAATCTTAGCTCAAACAGCTGCAAAACCTATTTCCCCAGCATGGAAATGCTGAATTCTATAAGGCCAAGCCTGAAATATGTGTGTCCGAGTCTCCTATCAAAAGTTACAGCTGTCTTTATGGACTTGGTGAAAATCGCCTTATTTCGGCGAGACAGTGCGTTTCTCGCCTGAAACACATTATGGGTTTTCATTTTGTGAATAACTTGAAAATCTTAGCTCAAACAGCTGCAAAACCTATTTCCCCAGCATGGAAATGCTGAATTCTATAAGGCCAAGCCTGAAATATGTGTGTCCGAGTCTCCTATCAAAAGTTACAGCTGTCTTTATGGACTTGGTGAAAATCGCCTTATTTCGGCGAGACAGTGCGTTTCTCGCCTGAAACACATTATGGGTTTTCATTTTGTGAATAACTTGAAAATCTTAGCTCAAACAGCTGCAAAACCTATTTCCCCAGCATGGAAATGCTGAATTCTATAAGGCCAAGCCTGAAATATGTGTGTCCGAGTCTCCTATCAAAAGTTACAGCTGTCTTTATGGACTTGGTGAAAATCGCCTTATTTCGGCGAGACAGTGCGTTTCTCGCCTGAAACACATTATGGGTTTTCATTTTGTGAATAACTTGAAAATCTTAGCTCAAACAGCTGCAAAACCTATTTCCCCAGCATGGAAATGCTGAATTCTATAAGGCCAAGCCTGAAATATGTGTGTCCGAGTCTCCTATCAAAAGTTACAGCTGTCTTTATGGACTTGGTGAAAATCGCCTTATTTCGGCGAGACAGTGCGTTTCTCGCCTGAAACACATTATGGGTTTTCATTTTGTGAATAACTTGAAAATCTTAGCTCAAACAGCTGCAAAACCTATTTCCCCAGCATGGAAATGCTGAATTCTATAAGGCCAAGCCTGAAATATGTGTGTCCGAGTCTCCTATCAAAAGTTACAGCTGTCTTTATGGACTTGGTGAAAATCGCCTTATTTCGGCGAGACAGTGCGTTTCTCGCCTGAAACACATTATGGGTTTTCATTTTGTGAATAACTTGAAAATCTTAGCTCAAACAGCTGCAAAACCTATTTCCCCAGCATGGAAATGCTGAATTCTATAAGGCCAAGCCTGAAATATGTGTGTCCGAGTCTCCTATCAAAAGTTACAGCTGTCTTTATGGACTTGGTGAAAATCGCCTTATTTCGGCGAGACAGTGCGTTTCTCGCCTGAAACACATTATGGGTTTTCATTTTGTGAATAACTTGAAAATCTTAGCTCAAACAGCTGCAAAACCTATTTCCCCAGCATGGAAATGCTGAATTCTATAAGGCCAAGCCTGAAATATGTGTGTCCGAGTCTCCTATCAAAAGTTACAGCTGTCTTTATGGACTTGGTGAAAATCGCCTTATTTCGGCGAGACAGTGCGTTTCTCGCCTGAAACACATTATGGGTTTTCATTTTGTGAATAACTTGAAAATCTTAGCTCAAACAGCTGCAAAACCTATTTCCCCAGCATGGAAATGCTGAATTCTATAAGGCCAAGCCTGAAATATGTGTGTCCGAGTCTCCTATCAAAAGTTACAGCTGTCTTTATGGACTTGGTGAAAATCGCCTTATTTCGGCGAGACAGTGCGTTTCTCGCCTGAAACACATTATGGGTTTTCATTTTGTGAATAACTTGAAAATCTTAGCTCAAACAGCTGCAAAACCTATTTCCCCAGCATGGAAATGCTGAATTCTATAAGGCCAAGCCTGAAATATGTGTGTCCGAGTCTCCTATCAAAAGTTACAGCTGTCTTTATGGACTTGGTGAAAATCGCCTTATTTCGGCGAGACAGTGCGTTTCTCGCCTGAAACACATTATGGGTTTTCATTTTGTGAATAACTTGAAAATCTTAGCTCAAACAGCTGCAAAACCTATTTCCCCAGCATGGAAATGCTGAATTCTATAAGGCCAAGCCTGAAATATGTGTGTCCGAGTCTCCTATCAAAAGTTACAGCTGTCTTTATGGACTTGGTGAAAATCGCCTTATTTCGGCGAGACAGTGCGTTTCTCGCCTGAAACACATTATGGGTTTTCATTTTGTGAATAACTTGAAAATCTTAGCTCAAACAGCTGCAAAACCTATTTCCCCAGCATGGAAATGCTGAATTCTATAAGGCCAAGCCTGAAATATGTGTGTCCGAGTCTCCTATCAAAAGTTACAGCTGTCTTTATGGACTTGGTGAAAATCGCCTTATTTCGGCGAGACAGTGCGTTTCTCGCCTGAAACACATTATGGGTTTTCATTTTGTGAATAACTTGAAAATCTTAGCTCAAACAGCTGCAAAACCTATTTCCCCAGCATGGAAATGCTGAATTCTATAAGGCCAAGCCTGAAATATGTGTGTCCGAGTCTCCTATCAAAAGTTACAGCTGTCTTTATGGACTTGGTGAAAATCGCCTTATTTCGGCGAGACAGTGCGTTTCTCGCCTGAAACACATTATGGGTTTTCATTTTGTGAATAACTTGAAAATCTTAGCTCAAACAGCTGCAAAACCTATTTCCCCAGCATGGAAATGCTGAATTCTATAAGGCCAAGCCTGAAATATGTGTGTCCGAGTCTCCTATCAAAAGTTACAGCTGTCTTTATGGACTTGGTGAAAATCGCCTTATTTCGGCGAGACAGTGCGTTTCTCGCCTGAAACACATTATGGGTTTTCATTTTGTGAATAACTTGAAAATCTTAGCTCAAACAGCTGCAAAACCTATTTCCCCAGCATGGAAATGCTGAATTCTATAAGGCCAAGCCTGAAATATGTGTGTCCGAGTCTCCTATCAAAAGTTACAGCTGTCTTTATGGACTTGGTGAAAATCGCCTTATTTCGGCGAGACAGTGCGTTTCTCGCCTGAAACACATTATGGGTTTTCATTTTGTGAATAACTTGAAAATCTTAGCTCAAACAGCTGCAAAACCTATTTCCCCAGCATGGAAATGCTGAATTCTATAAGGCCAAGCCTGAAATATGTGTGTCCGAGTCTCCTATCAAAAGTTACAGCTGTCTTTATGGACTTGGTGAAAATCGCCTTATTTCGGCGAGACAGTGCGTTTCTCGCCTGAAACACATTATGGGTTTTCATTTTGTGAATAACTTGAAAATCTTAGCTCAAACAGCTGCAAAACCTATTTCCCCAGCATGGAAATGCTGAATTCTATAAGGCCAAGCCTGAAATATGTGTGTCCGAGTCTCCTATCAAAAGTTACAGCTGTCTTTATGGACTTGGTGAAAATCGCCTTATTTCGGCGAGACAGTGCGTTTCTCGCCTGAAACACATTATGGGTTTTCATTTTGTGAATAACTTGAAAATCTTAGCTCAAACAGCTGCAAAACCTATTTCCCCAGCATGGAAATGCTGAATTCTATAAGGCCAAGCCTGAAATATGTGTGTCCGAGTCTCCTATCAAAAGTTACAGCTGTCTTTATGGACTTGGTGAAAATCGCCTTATTTCGGCGAGACAGTGCGTTTCTCGCCTGAAACACATTATGGGTTTTCATTTTGTGAATAACTTGAAAATCTTAGCTCAAACAGCTGCAAAACCTATTTCCCCAGCATGGAAATGCTGAATTCTATAAGGCCAAGCCTGAAATATGTGTGTCCGAGTCTCCTATCAAAAGTTACAGCTGTCTTTATGGACTTGGTGAAAATCGCCTTATTTCGGCGAGACAGTGCGTTTCTCGCCTGAAACACATTATGGGTTTTCATTTTGTGAATAACTTGAAAATCTTAGCTCAAACAGCTGCAAAACCTATTTCCCCAGCATGGAAATGCTGAATTCTATAAGGCCAAGCCTGAAATATGTGTGTCCGAGTCTCCTATCAAAAGTTACAGCTGTCTTTATGGACTTGGTGAAAATCGCCTTATTTCGGCGAGACAGTGCGTTTCTCGCCTGAAACACATTATGGGTTTTCATTTTGTGAATAACTTGAAAATCTTAGCTCAAACAGCTGCAAAACCTATTTCCCCAGCATGGAAATGCTGAATTCTATAAGGCCAAGCCTGAAATATGTGTGTCCGAGTCTCCTATCAAAAGTTACAGCTGTCTTTATGGACTTGGTGAAAATCGCCTTATTTCGGCGAGACAGTGCGTTTCTCGCCTGAAACACATTATGGGTTTTCATTTTGTGAATAACTTGAAAATCTTAGCTCAAACAGCTGCAAAACCTATTTCCCCAGCATGGAAATGCTGAATTCTATAAGGCCAAGCCTGAAATATGTGTGTCCGAGTCTCCTATCAAAAGTTACAGCTGTCTTTATGGACTTGGTGAAAATCGCCTTATTTCGGCGAGACAGTGCGTTTCTCGCCTGAAACACATTATGGGTTTTCATTTTGTGAATAACTTGAAAATCTTAGCTCAAACAGCTGCAAAACCTATTTCCCCAGCATGGAAATGCTGAATTCTATAAGGCCAAGCCTGAAATATGTGTGTCCGAGTCTCCTATCAAAAGTTACAGCTGTCTTTATGGACTTGGTGAAAATCGCCTTATTTCGGCGAGACAGTGCGTTTCTCGCCTGAAACACATTATGGGTTTTCATTTTGTGAATAACTTGAAAATCTTAGCTCAAACAGCTGCAAAACCTATTTCCCCAGCATGGAAATGCTGAATTCTATAAGGCCAAGCCTGAAATATGTGTGTCCGAGTCTCCTATCAAAAGTTACAGCTGTCTTTATGGACTTGGTGAAAATCGCCTTATTTCGGCGAGACAGTGCGTTTCTCGCCTGAAACACATTATGGGTTTTCATTTTGTGAATAACTTGAAAATCTTAGCTCAAACAGCTGCAAAACCTATTTCCCCAGCATGGAAATGCTGAATTCTATAAGGCCAAGCCTGAAATATGTGTGTCCGAGTCTCCTATCAAAAGTTACAGCTGTCTTTATGGACTTGGTGAAAATCGCCTTATTTCGGCGAGACAGTGCGTTTCTCGCCTGAAACACATTATGGGTTTTCATTTTGTGAATAACTTGAAAATCTTAGCTCAAACAGCTGCAAAACCTATTTCCCCAGCATGGAAATGCTGAATTCTATAAGGCCAAGCCTGAAATATGTGTGTCCGAGTCTCCTATCAAAAGTTACAGCTGTCTTTATGGACTTGGTGAAAATCGCCTTATTTCGGCGAGACAGTGCGTTTCTCGCCTGAAACACATTATGGGTTTTCATTTTGTGAATAACTTGAAAATCTTAGCTCAAACAGCTGCAAAACCTATTTCCCCAGCATGGAAATGCTGAATTCTATAAGGCCAAGCCTGAAATATGTGTGTCCGAGTCTCCTATCAAAAGTTACAGCTGTCTTTATGGACTTGGTGAAAATCGCCTTATTTCGGCGAGACAGTGCGTTTCTCGCCTGAAACACATTATGGGTTTTCATTTTGTGAATAACTTGAAAATCTTAGCTCAAACAGCTGCAAAACCTATTTCCCCAGCATGGAAATGCTGAATTCTATAAGGCCAAGCCTGAAATATGTGTGTCCGAGTCTCCTATCAAAAGTTACAGCTGTCTTTATGGACTTGGTGAAAATCGCCTTATTTCGGCGAGACAGTGCGTTTCTCGCCTGAAACACATTATGGGTTTTCATTTTGTGAATAACTTGAAAATCTTAGCTCAAACAGCTGCAAAACCTATTTCCCCAGCATGGAAATGCTGAATTCTATAAGGCCAAGCCTGAAATATGTGTGTCCGAGTCTCCTATCAAAAGTTACAGCTGTCTTTATGGACTTGGTGAAAATCGCCTTATTTCGGCGAGACAGTGCGTTTCTCGCCTGAAACACATTATGGGTTTTCATTTTGTGAATAACTTGAAAATCTTAGCTCAAACAGCTGCAAAACCTATTTCCCCAGCATGGAAATGCTGAATTCTATAAGGCCAAGCCTG
This sequence comes from Oreochromis niloticus, assembly GCF_001858045.2. Classification (NCBI taxonomy): domain Eukaryota; kingdom Metazoa; phylum Chordata; class Actinopteri; order Cichliformes; family Cichlidae; genus Oreochromis; species Oreochromis niloticus. The sequence continues at coordinate 14,499 of NW_020328247.1, read as the reverse complement.
AAATATGTGTGTCCGAGTCTCCTATCAAAAGTTACAGCTGTCTTTATGGACTTGGTGAAAATCGCCTTATTTCGGCGAGACAGTGCGTTTCTCGCCTGAAACACATTATGGGTTTTCATTTTGTGAATAACTTGAAAATCTTAGCTCAAACAGCTGCAAAACCTATTTCCCCAGCATGGAAATGCTGAATTCTATAAGGCCAAGCCTGAAATATGTGTGTCCGAGTCTCCTATCAAAAGTTACAGCTGTCTTTATGGACTTGGTGAAAATCGCCTTATTTCGGCGAGACAGTGCGTTTCTCGCCTGAAACACATTATGGGTTTTCATTTTGTGAATAACTTGAAAATCTTAGCTCAAACAGCTGCAAAACCTATTTCCCCAGCATGGAAATGCTGAATTCTATAAGGCCAAGCCTGAAATATGTGTGTCCGAGTCTCCTATCAAAAGTTACAGCTGTCTTTATGGACTTGGTGAAAATCGCCTTATTTCGGCGAGACAGTGCGTTTCTCGCCTGAAACACATTATGGGTTTTCATTTTGTGAATAACTTGAAAATCTTAGCTCAAACAGCTGCAAAACCTATTTCCCCAGCATGGAAATGCTGAATTCTATAAGGCCAAGCCTGAAATATGTGTGTCCGAGTCTCCTATCAAAAGTTACAGCTGTCTTTATGGACTTGGTGAAAATCGCCTTATTTCGGCGAGACAGTGCGTTTCTCGCCTGAAACACATTATGGGTTTTCATTTTGTGAATAACTTGAAAATCTTAGCTCAAACAGCTGCAAAACCTATTTCCCCAGCATGGAAATGCTGAATTCTATAAGGCCAAGCCTGAAATATGTGTGTCCGAGTCTCCTATCAAAAGTTACAGCTGTCTTTATGGACTTGGTGAAAATCGCCTTATTTCGGCGAGACAGTGCGTTTCTCGCCTGAAACACATTATGGGTTTTCATTTTGTGAATAACTTGAAAATCTTAGCTCAAACAGCTGCAAAACCTATTTCCCCAGCATGGAAATGCTGAATTCTATAAGGCCAAGCCTGAAATATGTGTGTCCGAGTCTCCTATCAAAAGTTACAGCTGTCTTTATGGACTTGGTGAAAATCGCCTTATTTCGGCGAGACAGTGCGTTTCTCGCCTGAAACACATTATGGGTTTTCATTTTGTGAATAACTTGAAAATCTTAGCTCAAACAGCTGCAAAACCTATTTCCCCAGCATGGAAATGCTGAATTCTATAAGGCCAAGCCTGAAATATGTGTGTCCGAGTCTCCTATCAAAAGTTACAGCTGTCTTTATGGACTTGGTGAAAATCGCCTTATTTCGGCGAGACAGTGCGTTTCTCGCCTGAAACACATTATGGGTTTTCATTTTGTGAATAACTTGAAAATCTTAGCTCAAACAGCTGCAAAACCTATTTCCCCAGCATGGAAATGCTGAATTCTATAAGGCCAAGCCTGAAATATGTGTGTCCGAGTCTCCTATCAAAAGTTACAGCTGTCTTTATGGACTTGGTGAAAATCGCCTTATTTCGGCGAGACAGTGCGTTTCTCGCCTGAAACACATTATGGGTTTTCATTTTGTGAATAACTTGAAAATCTTAGCTCAAACAGCTGCAAAACCTATTTCCCCAGCATGGAAATGCTGAATTCTATAAGGCCAAGCCTGAAATATGTGTGTCCGAGTCTCCTATCAAAAGTTACAGCTGTCTTTATGGACTTGGTGAAAATCGCCTTATTTCGGCGAGACAGTGCGTTTCTCGCCTGAAACACATTATGGGTTTTCATTTTGTGAATAACTTGAAAATCTTAGCTCAAACAGCTGCAAAACCTATTTCCCCAGCATGGAAATGCTGAATTCTATAAGGCCAAGCCTGAAATATGTGTGTCCGAGTCTCCTATCAAAAGTTACAGCTGTCTTTATGGACTTGGTGAAAATCGCCTTATTTCGGCGAGACAGTGCGTTTCTCGCCTGAAACACATTATGGGTTTTCATTTTGTGAATAACTTGAAAATCTTAGCTCAAACAGCTGCAAAACCTATTTCCCCAGCATGGAAATGCTGAATTCTATAAGGCCAAGCCTGAAATATGTGTGTCCGAGTCTCCTATCAAAAGTTACAGCTGTCTTTATGGACTTGGTGAAAATCGCCTTATTTCGGCGAGACAGTGCGTTTCTCGCCTGAAACACATTATGGGTTTTCATTTTGTGAATAACTTGAAAATCTTAGCTCAAACAGCTGCAAAACCTATTTCCCCAGCATGGAAATGCTGAATTCTATAAGGCCAAGCCTGAAATATGTGTGTCCGAGTCTCCTATCAAAAGTTACAGCTGTCTTTATGGACTTGGTGAAAATCGCCTTATTTCGGCGAGACAGTGCGTTTCTCGCCTGAAACACATTATGGGTTTTCATTTTGTGAATAACTTGAAAATCTTAGCTCAAACAGCTGCAAAACCTATTTCCCCAGCATGGAAATGCTGAATTCTATAAGGCCAAGCCTGAAATATGTGTGTCCGAGTCTCCTATCAAAAGTTACAGCTGTCTTTATGGACTTGGTGAAAATCGCCTTATTTCGGCGAGACAGTGCGTTTCTCGCCTGAAACACATTATGGGTTTTCATTTTGTGAATAACTTGAAAATCTTAGCTCAAACAGCTGCAAAACCTATTTCCCCAGCATGGAAATGCTGAATTCTATAAGGCCAAGCCTGAAATATGTGTGTCCGAGTCTCCTATCAAAAGTTACAGCTGTCTTTATGGACTTGGTGAAAATCGCCTTATTTCGGCGAGACAGTGCGTTTCTCGCCTGAAACACATTATGGGTTTTCATTTTGTGAATAACTTGAAAATCTTAGCTCAAACAGCTGCAAAACCTATTTCCCCAGCATGGAAATGCTGAATTCTATAAGGCCAAGCCTGAAATATGTGTGTCCGAGTCTCCTATCAAAAGTTACAGCTGTCTTTATGGACTTGGTGAAAATCGCCTTATTTCGGCGAGACAGTGCGTTTCTCGCCTGAAACACATTATGGGTTTTCATTTTGTGAATAACTTGAAAATCTTAGCTCAAACAGCTGCAAAACCTATTTCCCCAGCATGGAAATGCTGAATTCTATAAGGCCAAGCCTGAAATATGTGTGTCCGAGTCTCCTATCAAAAGTTACAGCTGTCTTTATGGACTTGGTGAAAATCGCCTTATTTCGGCGAGACAGTGCGTTTCTCGCCTGAAACACATTATGGGTTTTCATTTTGTGAATAACTTGAAAATCTTAGCTCAAACAGCTGCAAAACCTATTTCCCCAGCATGGAAATGCTGAATTCTATAAGGCCAAGCCTGAAATATGTGTGTCCGAGTCTCCTATCAAAAGTTACAGCTGTCTTTATGGACTTGGTGAAAATCGCCTTATTTCGGCGAGACAGTGCGTTTCTCGCCTGAAACACATTATGGGTTTTCATTTTGTGAATAACTTGAAAATCTTAGCTCAAACAGCTGCAAAACCTATTTCCCCAGCATGGAAATGCTGAATTCTATAAGGCCAAGCCTGAAATATGTGTGTCCGAGTCTCCTATCAAAAGTTACAGCTGTCTTTATGGACTTGGTGAAAATCGCCTTATTTCGGCGAGACAGTGCGTTTCTCGCCTGAAACACATTATGGGTTTTCATTTTGTGAATAACTTGAAAATCTTAGCTCAAACAGCTGCAAAACCTATTTCCCCAGCATGGAAATGCTGAATTCTATAAGGCCAAGCCTGAAATATGTGTGTCCGAGTCTCCTATCAAAAGTTACAGCTGTCTTTATGGACTTGGTGAAAATCGCCTTATTTCGGCGAGACAGTGCGTTTCTCGCCTGAAACACATTATGGGTTTTCATTTTGTGAATAACTTGAAAATCTTAGCTCAAACAGCTGCAAAACCTATTTCCCCAGCATGGAAATGCTGAATTCTATAAGGCCAAGCCTGAAATATGTGTGTCCGAGTCTCCTATCAAAAGTTACAGCTGTCTTTATGGACTTGGTGAAAATCGCCTTATTTCGGCGAGACAGTGCGTTTCTCGCCTGAAACACATTATGGGTTTTCATTTTGTGAATAACTTGAAAATCTTAGCTCAAACAGCTGCAAAACCTATTTCCCCAGCATGGAAATGCTGAATTCTATAAGGCCAAGCCTGAAATATGTGTGTCCGAGTCTCCTATCAAAAGTTACAGCTGTCTTTATGGACTTGGTGAAAATCGCCTTATTTCGGCGAGACAGTGCGTTTCTCGCCTGAAACACATTATGGGTTTTCATTTTGTGAATAACTTGAAAATCTTAGCTCAAACAGCTGCAAAACCTATTTCCCCAGCATGGAAATGCTGAATTCTATAAGGCCAAGCCTGAAATATGTGTGTCCGAGTCTCCTATCAAAAGTTACAGCTGTCTTTATGGACTTGGTGAAAATCGCCTTATTTCGGCGAGACAGTGCGTTTCTCGCCTGAAACACATTATGGGTTTTCATTTTGTGAATAACTTGAAAATCTTAGCTCAAACAGCTGCAAAACCTATTTCCCCAGCATGGAAATGCTGAATTCTATAAGGCCAAGCCTGAAATATGTGTGTCCGAGTCTCCTATCAAAAGTTACAGCTGTCTTTATGGACTTGGTGAAAATCGCCTTATTTCGGCGAGACAGTGCGTTTCTCGCCTGAAACACATTATGGGTTTTCATTTTGTGAATAACTTGAAAATCTTAGCTCAAACAGCTGCAAAACCTATTTCCCCAGCATGGAAATGCTGAATTCTATAAGGCCAAGCCTGAAATATGTGTGTCCGAGTCTCCTATCAAAAGTTACAGCTGTCTTTATGGACTTGGTGAAAATCGCCTTATTTCGGCGAGACAGTGCGTTTCTCGCCTGAAACACATTATGGGTTTTCATTTTGTGAATAACTTGAAAATCTTAGCTCAAACAGCTGCAAAACCTATTTCCCCAGCATGGAAATGCTGAATTCTATAAGGCCAAGCCTGAAATATGTGTGTCCGAGTCTCCTATCAAAAGTTACAGCTGTCTTTATGGACTTGGTGAAAATCGCCTTATTTCGGCGAGACAGTGCGTTTCTCGCCTGAAACACATTATGGGTTTTCATTTTGTGAATAACTTGAAAATCTTAGCTCAAACAGCTGCAAAACCTATTTCCCCAGCATGGAAATGCTGAATTCTATAAGGCCAAGCCTGAAATATGTGTGTCCGAGTCTCCTATCAAAAGTTACAGCTGTCTTTATGGACTTGGTGAAAATCGCCTTATTTCGGCGAGACAGTGCGTTTCTCGCCTGAAACACATTATGGGTTTTCATTTTGTGAATAACTTGAAAATCTTAGCTCAAACAGCTGCAAAACCTATTTCCCCAGCATGGAAATGCTGAATTCTATAAGGCCAAGCCTGAAATATGTGTGTCCGAGTCTCCTATCAAAAGTTACAGCTGTCTTTATGGACTTGGTGAAAATCGCCTTATTTCGGCGAGACAGTGCGTTTCTCGCCTGAAACACATTATGGGTTTTCATTTTGTGAATAACTTGAAAATCTTAGCTCAAACAGCTGCAAAACCTATTTCCCCAGCATGGAAATGCTGAATTCTATAAGGCCAAGCCTGAAATATGTGTGTCCGAGTCTCCTATCAAAAGTTACAGCTGTCTTTATGGACTTGGTGAAAATCGCCTTATTTCGGCGAGACAGTGCGTTTCTCGCCTGAAACACATTATGGGTTTTCATTTTGTGAATAACTTGAAAATCTTAGCTCAAACAGCTGCAAAACCTATTTCCCCAGCATGGAAATGCTGAATTCTATAAGGCCAAGCCTGAAATATGTGTGTCCGAGTCTCCTATCAAAAGTTACAGCTGTCTTTATGGACTTGGTGAAAATCGCCTTATTTCGGCGAGACAGTGCGTTTCTCGCCTGAAACACATTATGGGTTTTCATTTTGTGAATAACTTGAAAATCTTAGCTCAAACAGCTGCAAAACCTATTTCCCCAGCATGGAAATGCTGAATTCTATAAGGCCAAGCCTGAAATATGTGTGTCCGAGTCTCCTATCAAAAGTTACAGCTGTCTTTATGGACTTGGTGAAAATCGCCTTATTTCGGCGAGACAGTGCGTTTCTCGCCTGAAACACATTATGGGTTTTCATTTTGTGAATAACTTGAAAATCTTAGCTCAAACAGCTGCAAAACCTATTTCCCCAGCATGGAAATGCTGAATTCTATAAGGCCAAGCCTGAAATATGTGTGTCCGAGTCTCCTATCAAAAGTTACAGCTGTCTTTATGGACTTGGTGAAAATCGCCTTATTTCGGCGAGACAGTGCGTTTCTCGCCTGAAACACATTATGGGTTTTCATTTTGTGAATAACTTGAAAATCTTAGCTCAAACAGCTGCAAAACCTATTTCCCCAGCATGGAAATGCTGAATTCTATAAGGCCAAGCCTGAAATATGTGTGTCCGAGTCTCCTATCAAAAGTTACAGCTGTCTTTATGGACTTGGTGAAAATCGCCTTATTTCGGCGAGACAGTGCGTTTCTCGCCTGAAACACATTATGGGTTTTCATTTTGTGAATAACTTGAAAATCTTAGCTCAAACAGCTGCAAAACCTATTTCCCCAGCATGGAAATGCTGAATTCTATAAGGCCAAGCCTGAAATATGTGTGTCCGAGTCTCCTATCAAAAGTTACAGCTGTCTTTATGGACTTGGTGAAAATCGCCTTATTTCGGCGAGACAGTGCGTTTCTCGCCTGAAACACATTATGGGTTTTCATTTTGTGAATAACTTGAAAATCTTAGCTCAAACAGCTGCAAAACCTATTTCCCCAGCATGGAAATGCTGAATTCTATAAGGCCAAGCCTGAAATATGTGTGTCCGAGTCTCCTATCAAAAGTTACAGCTGTCTTTATGGACTTGGTGAAAATCGCCTTATTTCGGCGAGACAGTGCGTTTCTCGCCTGAAACACATTATGGGTTTTCATTTTGTGAATAACTTGAAAATCTTAGCTCAAACAGCTGCAAAACCTATTTCCCCAGCATGGAAATGCTGAATTCTATAAGGCCAAGCCTGAAATATGTGTGTCCGAGTCTCCTATCAAAAGTTACAGCTGTCTTTATGGACTTGGTGAAAATCGCCTTATTTCGGCGAGACAGTGCGTTTCTCGCCTGAAACACATTATGGGTTTTCATTTTGTGAATAACTTGAAAATCTTAGCTCAAACAGCTGCAAAACCTATTTCCCCAGCATGGAAATGCTGAATTCTATAAGGCCAAGCCTGAAATATGTGTGTCCGAGTCTCCTATCAAAAGTTACAGCTGTCTTTATGGACTTGGTGAAAATCGCCTTATTTCGGCGAGACAGTGCGTTTCTCGCCTGAAACACATTATGGGTTTTCATTTTGTGAATAACTTGAAAATCTTAGCTCAAACAGCTGCAAAACCTATTTCCCCAGCATGGAAATGCTGAATTCTATAAGGCCAAGCCTGAAATATGTGTGTCCGAGTCTCCTATCAAAAGTTACAGCTGTCTTTATGGACTTGGTGAAAATCGCCTTATTTCGGCGAGACAGTGCGTTTCTCGCCTGAAACACATTATGGGTTTTCATTTTGTGAATAACTTGAAAATCTTAGCTCAAACAGCTGCAAAACCTATTTCCCCAGCATGGAAATGCTGAATTCTATAAGGCCAAGCCTGAAATATGTGTGTCCGAGTCTCCTATCAAAAGTTACAGCTGTCTTTATGGACTTGGTGAAAATCGCCTTATTTCGGCGAGACAGTGCGTTTCTCGCCTGAAACACATTATGGGTTTTCATTTTGTGAATAACTTGAAAATCTTAGCTCAAACAGCTGCAAAACCTATTTCCCCAGCATGGAAATGCTGAATTCTATAAGGCCAAGCCTGAAATATGTGTGTCCGAGTCTCCTATCAAAAGTTACAGCTGTCTTTATGGACTTGGTGAAAATCGCCTTATTTCGGCGAGACAGTGCGTTTCTCGCCTGAAACACATTATGGGTTTTCATTTTGTGAATAACTTGAAAATCTTAGCTCAAACAGCTGCAAAACCTATTTCCCCAGCATGGAAATGCTGAATTCTATAAGGCCAAGCCTGAAATATGTGTGTCCGAGTCTCCTATCAAAAGTTACAGCTGTCTTTATGGACTTGGTGAAAATCGCCTTATTTCGGCGAGACAGTGCGTTTCTCGCCTGAAACACATTATGGGTTTTCATTTTGTGAATAACTTGAAAATCTTAGCTCAAACAGCTGCAAAACCTATTTCCCCAGCATGGAAATGCTGAATTCTATAAGGCCAAGCCTGAAATATGTGTGTCCGAGTCTCCTATCAAAAGTTACAGCTGTCTTTATGGACTTGGTGAAAATCGCCTTATTTCGGCGAGACAGTGCGTTTCTCGCCTGAAACACATTATGGGTTTTCATTTTGTGAATAACTTGAAAATCTTAGCTCAAACAGCTGCAAAACCTATTTCCCCAGCATGGAAATGCTGAATTCTATAAGGCCAAGCCTGAAATATGTGTGTCCGAGTCTCCTATCAAAAGTTACAGCTGTCTTTATGGACTTGGTGAAAATCGCCTTATTTCGGCGAGACAGTGCGTTTCTCGCCTGAAACACATTATGGGTTTTCATTTTGTGAATAACTTGAAAATCTTAGCTCAAACAGCTGCAAAACCTATTTCCCCAGCATGGAAATGCTGAATTCTATAAGGCCAAGCCTGAAATATGTGTGTCCGAGTCTCCTATCAAAAGTTACAGCTGTCTTTATGGACTTGGTGAAAATCGCCTTATTTCGGCGAGACAGTGCGTTTCTCGCCTGAAACACATTATGGGTTTTCATTTTGTGAATAACTTGAAAATCTTAGCTCAAACAGCTGCAAAACCTATTTCCCCAGCATGGAAATGCTGAATTCTATAAGGCCAAGCCTGAAATATGTGTGTCCGAGTCTCCTATCAAAAGTTACAGCTGTCTTTATGGACTTGGTGAAAATCGCCTTATTTCGGCGAGACAGTGCGTTTCTCGCCTGAAACACATTATGGGTTTTCATTTTGTGAATAACTTGAAAATCTTAGCTCAAACAGCTGCAAAACCTATTTCCCCAGCATGGAAATGCTGAATTCTATAAGGCCAAGCCTGAAATATGTGTGTCCGAGTCTCCTATCAAAAGTTACAGCTGTCTTTATGGACTTGGTGAAAATCGCCTTATTTCGGCGAGACAGTGCGTTTCTCGCCTGAAACACATTATGGGTTTTCATTTTGTGAATAACTTGAAAATCTTAGCTCAAACAGCTGCAAAACCTATTTCCCCAGCATGGAAATGCTGAATTCTATAAGGCCAAGCCTGAAATATGTGTGTCCGAGTCTCCTATCAAAAGTTACAGCTGTCTTTATGGACTTGGTGAAAATCGCCTTATTTCGGCGAGACAGTGCGTTTCTCGCCTGAAACACATTATGGGTTTTCATTTTGTGAATAACTTGAAAATCTTAGCTCAAACAGCTGCAAAACCTATTTCCCCAGCATGGAAATGCTGAATTCTATAAGGCCAAGCCTGAAATATGTGTGTCCGAGTCTCCTATCAAAAGTTACAGCTGTCTTTATGGACTTGGTGAAAATCGCCTTATTTCGGCGAGACAGTGCGTTTCTCGCCTGAAACACATTATGGGTTTTCATTTTGTGAATAACTTGAAAATCTTAGCTCAAACAGCTGCAAAACCTATTTCCCCAGCATGGAAATGCTGAATTCTATAAGGCCAAGCCTGAAATATGTGTGTCCGAGTCTCCTATCAAAAGTTACAGCTGTCTTTATGGACTTGGTGAAAATCGCCTTATTTCGGCGAGACAGTGCGTTTCTCGCCTGAAACACATTATGGGTTTTCATTTTGTGAATAACTTGAAAATCTTAGCTCAAACAGCTGCAAAACCTATTTCCCCAGCATGGAAATGCTGAATTCTATAAGGCCAAGCCTGAAATATGTGTGTCCGAGTCTCCTATCAAAAGTTACAGCTGTCTTTATGGACTTGGTGAAAATCGCCTTATTTCGGCGAGACAGTGCGTTTCTCGCCTGAAACACATTATGGGTTTTCATTTTGTGAATAACTTGAAAATCTTAGCTCAAACAGCTGCAAAACCTATTTCCCCAGCATGGAAATGCTGAATTCTATAAGGCCAAGCCTGAAATATGTGTGTCCGAGTCTCCTATCAAAAGTTACAGCTGTCTTTATGGACTTGGTGAAAATCGCCTTATTTCGGCGAGACAGTGCGTTTCTCGCCTGAAACACATTATGGGTTTTCATTTTGTGAATAACTTGAAAATCTTAGCTCAAACAGCTGCAAAACCTATTTCCCCAGCATGGAAATGCTGAATTCTATAAGGCCAAGCCTGAAATATGTGTGTCCGAGTCTCCTATCAAAAGTTACAGCTGTCTTTATGGACTTGGTGAAAATCGCCTTATTTCGGCGAGACAGTGCGTTTCTCGCCTGAAACACATTATGGGTTTTCATTTTGTGAATAACTTGAAAATCTTAGCTCAAACAGCTGCAAAACCTATTTCCCCAGCATGGAAATGCTGAATTCTATAAGGCCAAGCCTGAAATATGTGTGTCCGAGTCTCCTATCAAAAGTTACAGCTGTCTTTATGGACTTGGTGAAAATCGCCTTATTTCGGCGAGACAGTGCGTTTCTCGCCTGAAACACATTATGGGTTTTCATTTTGTGAATAACTTGAAAATCTTAGCTCAAACAGCTGCAAAACCTATTTCCCCAGCATGGAAATGCTGAATTCTATAAGGCCAAGCCTGAAATATGTGTGTCCGAGTCTCCTATCAAAAGTTACAGCTGTCTTTATGGACTTGGTGAAAATCGCCTTATTTCGGCGAGACAGTGCGTTTCTCGCCTGAAACACATTATGGGTTTTCATTTTGTGAATAACTTGAAAATCTTAGCTCAAACAGCTGCAAAACCTATTTCCCCAGCATGGAAATGCTGAATTCTATAAGGCCAAGCCTGAAATATGTGTGTCCGAGTCTCCTATCAAAAGTTACAGCTGTCTTTATGGACTTGGTGAAAATCGCCTTATTTCGGCGAGACAGTGCGTTTCTCGCCTGAAACACATTATGGGTTTTCATTTTGTGAATAACTTGAAAATCTTAGCTCAAACAGCTGCAAAACCTATTTCCCCAGCATGGAAATGCTGAATTCTATAAGGCCAAGCCTGAAATATGTGTGTCCGAGTCTCCTATCAAAAGTTACAGCTGTCTTTATGGACTTGGTGAAAATCGCCTTATTTCGGCGAGACAGTGCGTTTCTCGCCTGAAACACATTATGGGTTTTCATTTTGTGAATAACTTGAAAATCTTAGCTCAAACAGCTGCAAAACCTATTTCCCCAGCATGGAAATGCTGAATTCTATAAGGCCAAGCCTGAAATATGTGTGTCCGAGTCTCCTATCAAAAGTTACAGCTGTCTTTATGGACTTGGTGAAAATCGCCTTATTTCGGCGAGACAGTGCGTTTCTCGCCTGAAACACATTATGGGTTTTCATTTTGTGAATAACTTGAAAATCTTAGCTCAAACAGCTGCAAAACCTATTTCCCCAGCATGGAAATGCTGAATTCTATAAGGCCAAGCCTGAAATATGTGTGTCCGAGTCTCCTATCAAAAGTTACAGCTGTCTTTATGGACTTGGTGAAAATCGCCTTATTTCGGCGAGACAGTGCGTTTCTCGCCTGAAACACATTATGGGTTTTCATTTTGTGAATAACTTGAAAATCTTAGCTCAAACAGCTGCAAAACCTATTTCCCAGCATGGAAATGCTGAATTCTATAAGGCCAAGCCTGAAATATGTGTGTCCGAGTCTCCTATCAAAAGTTACAGCTGTCTTTATGGACTTGGTGAAAATCGCCTTATTTCGGCGAGACAGTGCGTTTCTCGCCTGAAACACATTATGGGTTTTCATTTTGTGAATAACTTGAAAATCTTAGCTCAAACAGCTGCAAAACCTATTTCCCCAGCATGGAAATGCTGAATTCTATAAGGCCAAGCCTGAAATATGTGTGTCCGAGTCTCCTATCAAAAGTTACAGCTGTCTTTATGGACTTGGTGAAAATCGCCTTATTTCGGCGAGACAGTGCGTTTCTCGCCTGAAACACATTATGGGTTTTCATTTTGTGAATAACTTGAAAATCTTAGCTCAAACAGCTGCAAAACCTATTTCCCCAGCATGGAAATGCTGAATTCTATAAGGCCAAGCCTGAAATATGTGTGTCCGAGTCTCCTATCAAAAGTTACAGCTGTCTTTATGGACTTGGTGAAAATCGCCTTATTTCGGCGAGACAGTGCGTTTCTCGCCTGAAACACATTATGGGTTTTCATTTTGTGAATAACTTGAAAATCTTAGCTCAAACAGCTGCAAAACCTATTTCCCCAGCATGGAAATGCTGAATTCTATAAGGCCAAGCCTGAAATATGTGTGTCCGAGTCTCCTATCAAAAGTTACAGCTGTCTTTATGGACTTGGTGAAAATCGCCTTATTTCGGCGAGACAGTGCGTTTCTCGCCTGAAACACATTATGGGTTTTCATTTTGTGAATAACTTGAAAATCTTAGCTCAAACAGCTGCAAAACCTATTTCCCAGCATGGAAATGCTGAATTCTATAAGGCCAAGCCTGAAATATGTGTGTCCGAGTCTCCTATCAAAAGTTACAGCTGTCTTTATGGACTTGGTGAAAATCGCCTTATTTCGGCGAGACAGTGCGTTTCTCGCCTGAAACACATTATGGGTTTTCATTTTGTGAATAACTTGAAAATCTTAGCTCAAACAGCTGCAAAACCTATTTCCCCAGCATGGAAATGCTGAATTCTATAAGGCCAAGCCTGAAATATGTGTGTCCGAGTCTCCTATCAAAAGTTACAGCTGTCTTTATGGACTTGGTGAAAATCGCCTTATTTCGGCGAGACAGTGCGTTTCTCGCCTGAAACACATTATGGGTTTTCATTTTGTGAATAACTTGAAAATCTTAGCTCAAACAGCTGCAAAACCTATTTCCCCAGCATGGAAATGCTGAATTCTATAAGGCCAAGCCTGAAATATGTGTGTCCGAGTCTCCTATCAAAAGTTACAGCTGTCTTTATGGACTTGGTGAAAATCGCCTTATTTCGGCGAGACAGTGCGTTTCTCGCCTGAAACACATTATGGGTTTTCATTTTGTGAATAACTTGAAAATCTTAGCTCAAACAGCTGCAAAACCTATTTCCCAGCATGGAAATGCTGAATTCTATAAGGCCAAGCCTGAAATATGTGTGTCCGAGTCTCCTATCAAAAGTTACAGCTGTCTTTATGGACTTGGTGAAAATCGCCTTATTTCGGCGAGACAGTGCGTTTCTCGCCTGAAACACATTATGGGTTTTCATTTTGTGAATAACTTGAAAATCTTAGCTCAAACAGCTGCAAAACCTATTTCCCCAGCATGGAAATGCTGAATTCTATAAGGCCAAGCCTGAAATATGTGTGTCCGAGTCTCCTATCAAAAGTTACAGCTGTCTTTATGGACTTGGTGAAAATCGCCTTATTTCGGCGAGACAGTGCGTTTCTCGCCTGAAACACATTATGGGTTTTCATTTTGTGAATAACTTGAAAATCTTAGCTCAAACAGCTGCAAAACCTATTTCCCCAGCATGGAAATGCTGAATTCTATAAGGCCAAGCCTGAAATATGTGTGTCGAGTCTCCTATCAAAAGTTACAGCTGTCTTTATGGACTTGGTGAAATCGCCTTATTTCGGCGAGACAGTGCGTTTCTCGCCTGAAACACATTATGGGTTTTCATTTTGTGAATAACTTGAAAATCTTAGCTCAAACAGCTGCAAAACCTATTTCCCAGCATGGAAATGCTGAATTCTATAAGGCCAAGCCTGAAATATGTGTGTCCGAGTCTCCTATCAAAAGTTACAGCTGTCTTTATGGACTTGGTGAAAATCGCCTTATTTCGGCGAGACAGTGCGTTTCTCGCCTGAAACACATTATGGGTTTTCATTTTGTGAATAACTTGAAAATCTTAGCTCAAACAGCTGCAAAACCTATTTCCCCAGCATGGAAATGCTGAATTCTATAAGGCCAAGCCTGAAATATGTGTGTCCGAGTCTCCTATCAAAAGTTACAGCTGTCTTTATGGACTTGGTGAAAATCGCCTTATTTCGGCGAGACAGTGCGTTTCTCGCCTGAAACACATTATGGGTTTTCATTTTGTGAATAACTTGAAAATCTTAGCTCAAACAGCTGCAAAACCTATTTCCCCAGCATGGAAATGCTGAATTCTATAAGGCCAAGCCTGAAATATGTGTGTCCGAGTCTCCTATCAAAGTTACAGCTGTCTTTATGGACTTGGTGAAATCGCCTTATTTCGGCGAGACAGTGCGTTTCTCGCCTGAAACACTTATGGGTTTTTATTTGTGAATAACTTGAAAATCTTAGCTAAACAGCTGCA